>NW_022333653.1:0-1362 GCF_002776525.5 Piliocolobus tephrosceles | reverse complement strand
TTTAATATTCTCAAAATGTTTTACTCCTTAGTAATGCTTATTTTTATAAAATATGTGTTGCATTTTACAGTGTTTAACAGTTTATGCTGTTTTTTTATAAAAATGTTTATATGGAAAAGCAACAGGTAAATAAAAAAGCGCTTAGCTCCAAAAGCGAGATTAACATGTGATAGGTCATATGTATATCTATACTATATACATTACATGTTAAACCACTTTTGTATTTCTATATTTATATAAAAAAAGTAATAATAATGCATATATTTTAAAATTATATCATTTTTATAAATAATAGATACACACAATAATAAAAGAAAAGCACTAAAAAAAAAATGTTTTACTGTTCTAATATTGTATGTGCTTTTTTTTTTTTGTTTAACAGTGCTATAATCATTTTTTCTATTTTTTCTACATTTTTTTTTTCTATTCTTTTTATATTGTCAAATATTGTAAGTTGAAACCAAATTATTTATTTAAATAAAATGTGTTGTTTTTAAAATGTAAAATAAAAAAAAATAAAAAAAAATGTTTTTTTCTTTTTAGATAAAAAAGACATATTATGGATATATATTACAAATTTAATGTTAGTACACATGTATATATATATATATATATGCATGTTTGTGTATATTTCTTACAAAGAGCATAGTGCTTTTTAATGTGTTCATGTTTATCTATTTATGAAGATATGGACTTGTTTATTTCTTCATCATTTTATGCATTTTACTTCTAGCCAAATTCGCTTTATTAGATTTGAAAAAATCTTTTTTCTGTTGTAAATGTACAAGGTTTTTCTTCTTATCTTCTTTTCCCTTTTTTTTATCATCCTTTTCTTTGTTGGGGGATCGTATTTTAATTTTTCATTCATAAAGGAACAATAAAAAAAGAAAAAGAAAAAAAAATAATACCAAAAAGAAAAAAAAAGAAATCAATAATTATATACACATAAACAATATTCTTTTAAAATAATAAAACAAATATAACATTTAATTTTATTACAAAAGTAGTATTGCACGCGTATATAAAAAAGAAAACAAGAAAACCTATTTTTTTGTATGAAGATTTACTACATGATTAATATATTTATAAATATTTTCACGACTCTTAAACTTCAATAAATTAAATACATATGTATATGTATTTTTTTTTTCCCCCAAAAATGGGTATTTACAAATATGAATGTAAAGAACATGGACGTTTTATTTTATTTAGCGATTTTTGACATAATATTTTTATTATTCAAAAAAAAAAAAAATGAAAACACGTTTTATTTTGTTATTTATTTTTTTTTTTTTTTTACTTTTGCCTCAATGCTTTGAACGTGTGCTTTTCTGTTTCTTATATCTTCAACACTTAAACCAC
>NW_022333651.1:0-1205 GCF_002776525.5 Piliocolobus tephrosceles | reverse complement strand
CAGATTTCAAATGAAAACATGAATTTAGAAAAATATGACAAAATACAGCTAAATGAAAAAATAAAAAATAAAGAAAATGAGATAAAAATCCTAAATGAAGAAAAAAATATGCTACACAAACTTGCACATGATAAAATTGTATATATGAAAAAAAATTTTGAATTTAGATGTTATATCGAAAAGTTACAACACAATATAAATTCCAAAACCATAGCTTTTAATAATTTAAAAAATGAAAAAAACAATTTAGAAAAAAAAATAAATACATACTATGAGCAATTACAATTAGCAAAAGAAGATATAAATATGTATATGAGTTATTTAAATCATATGAAGCTCAAAATCCAAAAGGAAAAACAGCAACAACAACCACAGCAAGAAAAGAAGCAACAACTGCAAAAGGAGGTAGAACAAAAAGAAATAAGAAAATTTAAACAATTTTTAAAAAATTGTAATAAAAAATTATTTATTAAACAAAAAAAAACAAATTTTGCTTGTTATAAAAAAAACAGAGAAATTTATTTTGAAAAAAAATGCGAACATAAAAAGCATCCAAAACATGATAAAACTTTTTTTTTAATACTGGATGAACAAAATATGAATAACAATTTTCAATTAACTGAGTTTTCTTTAGATAACACACGTAATAAACATGTACAAGAGCCAATGAATGATCAGATTGAAAAAAAAAAAAAATGGAAAACAAATTACGAGCATGTGTTACCTCTTATTCAGAACAATAGTAATAAGAGTGGCTTAAATGATGAGCACCTTAAATTGTTTACTAGTGAATTTTCAAAGAGGGAAATACAGAACGATATACATCAAGACATACATCAAGACATACATCAAGACATACATCAAGACATACATCAAGACATACATCAAGACATACATCAAGACATACGTCAAGACATACATCAAGACATACATCAAGACATACATCAAGACGTACATCAAGACATACATCAAGACATACATCAAGACGTACATCAAGACATACATCAAGACGTACATCAAGACATACATAAAAGCGTAGAGCATTACACACAATACGATATACAACAAGATACAGAACAAGAAATGAATATTCAAATCAGAGGGGTACCCCAAATAAAACACGAGTACGATGAAATGGTTGAACTAGTTAAAAAAGAAAAATTATGTGACAACGACAAATGCAATACCTATGATCTTGTGGGAAA
>NW_022333650.1:0-1002 GCF_002776525.5 Piliocolobus tephrosceles | reverse complement strand
TTAAATTCAAAAGGCTTTTCTCCAGTCTGAGGCCTCCCAAATTTTCACAAACAGGAAAATCTGAAGGCTTGACCACATTTCCTACATTCTTAAGGTTTCTCTGCAGTGTGAGCTCTTTCATGTTTATGAGGGAATGGGAAAGAGTAAATGTTTTATCACATTTCTTACATTCAAGGGGCTTTATTTATTTATTTATTTTTGAGATGGAGTCTCACTCTGTCACCAGGCTGGATTGCAGTGGCACAATCTCGGCTCACTGCAACATCCGCCTCCTGGATTCAAGTGATTCTCCTGCCTCAGCCTCCTGAGTAGGTGGGATTACAACCATATGCTACCACACCCAGCTAATTTTTATATTTTTAGCAGAGACGAGGTTTCGCCATGTTGGCCAGGATGGTCTCGATTTCCTGACCTCGTGATCCGCAAGCACAGCACTTACCCCCAAACCCCCGTGGCTTTTGATGTCCTTGAAAAAGAACTAAGACAACTGAAATGTGCCACCATGCCCAGCTAATTATTTTTATTTACTTATTTGTTTTGAGACGGAGTCTGGCTCTGTCGCCCAAGATGGAGTGCACTGGTGCGATCTCAGCTCACTGCAAGCTCCACCTCCCGGGTTCACGCCATTCTCCTGCCTCAGCCTCCCGAGTAGCTGGCGTGAGCCACCGCGCCCGGCATTATTTTATTTTTTGTAGAGACAGGGTTTTACCATGTTGCCCAGGTTGTTTCACATTGTTTTAATCCAGGCTGGTTATAAACTCCTGGGCTCCCAAAGCGCTGGGATTATAGGCTGACTCACTACACCCAGCCTCTATATCATGACTTCTTTCATGGCGAGTCAGGTGACTGGAAGGAATGTACGCTTTACCGCATCTCTTACATTCATAGAGTTTTTCTCCAGTATGAATTATTTCATAGAGGTGAAGGGAACTGAGGTGACTGAAGGCTTGGTCACATTGTTTACATTCATAGGCTTTCTCTCCAGTATGAGTACTTCTATGG
>NW_022333649.1:0-1061 GCF_002776525.5 Piliocolobus tephrosceles | reverse complement strand
CAAGTTATTAATGATATATTAGACACAGGTATGAGGATAACTAGTGAAGAAAAAAATGTTTAAATGGTATACCCAGAATGTAGCATGGAAACACAAGGTCTAACATTTATTTCATTCAAATATAGGGGGAGAGAAGTGTAAAAGGATTCACCATTTCAAGAGATTCTCATAAAGAAATTAAGAAAAGGTATAAATCCATTGATTCAAAGAATATATTTCTAACAGATGATATAAAAATAAACTCACTTTAGTTAAATCATAAAACATTAAAAGCAAACACCAGACCATACAAACATTTAAAAAAGGACAATGTATAATGAAATAATATTTATCTGATTATTAGAGTAAAGCAAAAACTAAAAATGAGTAAACTAGTATCAACAAATGTTGAGAGAAAATAACTGTTAATATAGAATTGGGTATTCAGTAATGGTGTCTTTCAAGATCAAAAATAACAATATGAAATTGACAGATAAAAATTAAAATTGTTCACTGCCAAGAGATCTGCGGCAAATAAAATTTCAAAGGCTACATATCAGAAAGAAAGAATATAACCCAAAAGCTGATATTAGAGTCAACTTGGAATTCCATAAATATCACTAAACTGATGATAATAGTAACACTTTCGGACACGTGGGGATTCTGAAAAGAAGTGAACTTTTATTTTTGTTTCGAATTTAAAAAGTGATAGAAAAATGCTCTTGCCCTGACAAAGAGAATAAGCTGCAAAATCTACAGATCATAGATTTCGTTTTAAAACACAGAACTGAGGTCTCAAAAAAAGCTAATTAACTTAAATTCAGAGTGATGAAGCCCTGATATAAAAAGAACGGATCCACAGATGCTTTGTGCCTAGCTGAGTTGCAGCAGCAGAAGCAGGAGGAAGCTGCCCTTGATGGAGATAACAAGGAAACAAGTGAATCTCCAGCAAATGTTGAAAGGCTGAGTGTGCGCTTGTGATAGTTTAGCATCATCAGTAGGGGCCCAAACACACTCATTCTCACTCACTCTCCATCGCTAAAGCTTTTCTTTCTTTCTTTCTTTCTTTCTTTCTTTCTTTC
>NW_022333645.1:0-1077 GCF_002776525.5 Piliocolobus tephrosceles | reverse complement strand
ACCACTGCACTCTAGTCTGAGTGACAAAGGGAGACTCTGTCTCAAAAAAAAAAAAAACAAACAAACAACAACAATAACAAAATTAAAATGGACAAAATACTTGAATATGAATAGCCACTTCACCAAAGAAAATATACAGATGACAAGTAAGCATATGAAAATGTGTTCAACATCTTATGTCATTAGAGAATTGCAAATTAAAACAGTGAGATACGCACCTATTGGAATGGCCAGAATCCAGAACATTGACAATAGCTAATGCTGGTGAGGATGTGGAGCAACAGGAACTCTCATTTACTGTTGGCAGGAATGCAAAATGGTACAGCCACTTTGGAAGACAGTTTAGTGGTTTTTTGCAGAAATCATGCTTCTTAATATTTACCCAAATGGATTGAAAACTTAACTCTACACAAAATCCTGTACAGCAGATGTTTGTAGCAGCTTTATTCATAACTGCAAAAACTTGGAAGCTACAAAAATGTTTTTAGTAGGATAAAGAATAAATAAACTGTGATACATCCAGTCATTTGGCACCAAAAGGAAATAAGACAGCAAGCCATGAAAAGAGATGGAAGAAATAAATTTATGTGATGAAAAGAGAGAAACCAAACTTATAAGTCTACAAACTATTAATATTAATATATACATTCTAACTGTAAGATCTTCTAGGAAAGAAAAAACTGAGAAGACTGTAAAAGGATCTGTTTGCCAAGAGTTAAGGGGATGAATAAGTGAAGCACAGAGACTTATTAGGATAGTGAAACTATTTTGTATGATAATGCATTGATGGATACGTGTCATTATACATTTGTCAAACTCCACAAAATGTACAACACTAAGCATAAACTCAATGGAAACTCTCAACTTTACCTGATAATATTACATCAATATAGGTTCATCTATGGTAAAAGACAAGTAACTGTGGTGCAGGATGTCCGTAGTGGGGAAGGTTGTGTGTGTGTGTGTGTTTGAGAATGAGGGTATGTATGAACTCTGTGATTTCCACTTAATTTTACTGTGAACCTAAAACGTCTTTATAAAATGAAGTTTATTAATTTGGAAAAAAGGACTTGTGCT
>NW_022333639.1:0-1209 GCF_002776525.5 Piliocolobus tephrosceles | reverse complement strand
TGTTGAATATTGGCCCCCACTCTCTCCTGGCTTGTAGAGTTTCTGCCGAGAGATCTGCTGTTAGTCTGATGGGCTTCCCTTTGTGTGTCACGCGACCTTTCTCTCTGGCTGCCCTTAAGATTTTTTCCTTCATTTCAACTTTGGTGAATCTGGCAATTATGTGTCTTGGAGTTGCTCTTCTGGAGGAGTATCTTTGTGGCGTTCTCTGTATTTCCTGAATTTGAATGTTGGCCTGCCCTACTAGGTTGGGGAAGTTCTCCTGGATGATATCCTGAAGAGTGTTTTGCAACTTGGTTCCATTTTTCCCCTCACTTTCAGGCACCCCAATCCGACGTAGATTTGGTCTTTATACATAATCCCATACTTCTTGCATGCTTTGTTCATTTCTTTTTCTTTTTTTTCCTTTAGATTTCTCTTCTCACTTCATTTCATTCATTTGATCCTCTATCACTGATATTCTTCCAGTTGATCGAGTCGGTTACTGAAACTTGTGCATTTGTCACGTATTTCTCATGTCATGGTTTTCATCTCTGTCAGTTCATTTATGGCCTTCTCTGCATTAATTATTCTAGTTATCTATTCTTCCACTCTTTTTTCAAGATTTTTAGTTTCTTTGCACTGGGTACGTAATTCCTCCTTTAGCTCTGAGAAGTTTGATGGACTGAAGCCTTCTTCTCTCATCTCGTCAAAGTCATTCTCTGACCAGCTTTGATCTGTTGCTGGCGATGAGCTGTGTTTCTTTGCAGGGGGAGATGCGCTCTTATATTTTGAATTTCCAGCTTTTCTGCCCTGCTTTTTCCCCATCTTTGTGGTTTTATCTGCCTCTAGTCTTTGATGATGGTGACATACTGATGGGTTTTGGTGTGAGTGTCCTTCCTGTTTGTTAGTTTTCCTTCTACCAGTCAGGACCCTCAGCTGTAGGTCTGTTGGAGATTGCTTGAGGTCACTCCAGACTCTGTTTTCCTGAGTATCAGCAGCAGACCCTGCAGAAGATAGAATATTGCTGAACAGAGAGGTACCAGTCTGATTCTTGCTTTGGAAGCTTCCTCTCAGGGGTGCACTCCCCCGTGTGAGGTGTGGGGTGTTGGTCTGCCCCTAGTTGGGATGTCTCCCAGTTAGGCTACTCAGGGGTCAGGGACCCACTTGAGCAGGCAGTCTGTCCGTTCTCAGATCTCAACCTCTGTGTTGGGAGATTCACTGCTCTCTTCA
>NW_022333637.1:0-1154 GCF_002776525.5 Piliocolobus tephrosceles | reverse complement strand
TAAATGTAGAAATTGTCTATTTTGTAATATTTGTATGTGTACACTTTGAAAGTAAGATTAAGTCTGAAATTTAATTTTTTTTTTTTTTTTTTTTTTTTTTATTATTACGCTTGCATATTTTTTACAATTTAGTACATAAAATAAGTATTCATAACGATCTGCTTTTCCAGAATGAAAAAAAAAATTATTCATAAAAATAAGACACACACATAAGCATATTTATGCATGTGTTTTAAAATACAAATATTATATAAGAGTGTACGTACTAAGGAAAAAAAAAAAAAAAAAAAAAAAAAAAAAAAAAAAAAAAACGAGTATCACGTACGTGCATTCCTTAACATATATACACATTTATGTATGCGTAACAGCTGCACAGTTTAAAAAAAAAAAACAAAAAAAAAAGTAATACATATGTACATACCTTGATACATCCACATTCACATGTGTATACGTAACAGTTATATAAACAACAACAAAAAAAAAATTAAAAAAAAAAAAAAAAGAGTGACAATCAGCCAATATTCAACAAAAACAACATAGGACACGTTTTAGAGAAAGTTAAAAATAAGAAATCGATGACGCATACTACTGATAAAAGAGAATGTGAAAAAAGTGATGTTACAAAAATGCATGATATGTTAGATGAGTATAGCACTGGAAACGCCAGTACTAATATGACCAAAAGTAAAACCTTAACAAAAAGCACTGAACTTCTTTGGAGTATGTTAGACTATGACTATGAAAATACGATCGACTTATTTAATAAGCAAAGTTATATATTTTTTACAAAAAGAGGTAAGAAGAAATTTAAAAAACACATTTTGCCCATTATTATATCAAACTCAAAGCATTTAAGTGACATTAAAAATGTTTTATTTGAAGCACTAGATTGTAGTAATAACATGCTTACAAATAATAATATAACAAAATTAAAAAGAATAACTAATGAAAATGATTTGAGTTTATTAGTAAATTGTGATGGAGATAATATATGGCGAGAAGAAGCAAATAAATCGGTTGATAAGATGATGTTTATATCAAAAAATGCTTTTTTTAAGATAATAGAATCTACAATAAATAAAAAAATAAATAATGCTAATTATAATCTTTATAAAATTTTATTACATATGTTTATGTATAAAGATTTATATTTT
>NW_022333636.1:0-1022 GCF_002776525.5 Piliocolobus tephrosceles | reverse complement strand
AAAAAAAAAAAAGAACTAGTGATATTACTAAAATGCTATAAGGATGTGGTTTGTGTTCATATTTTACATATTAGTTTATTAGTATTAGTATCACATTTTTTTTTTTTTCTCGCTCGCTTTACCATACACATATACATATCGAAAAGGTTCATTTTAGCGAGTACATCATTTTTTTTTAATTCATCAGTGGATATTTTTAAAAGAGTACCTAAAAACTAACAACTTTAACTCAACATTTTTCTGCTTATATAAAAGTTTACGCTATGATGATTTATGTTAGTTCGTGTTCTAATTTTTATTCATTTTTTTTTTTTTTTTTTTCTCAAATGAATACTACTCTTATCACACACTTTTTTTTATATTATTTTTCACATAAATCTTTTTTTTTGGGACTGTTACATTTCGTGATAACGAAAAATATGCAGTTTTTTCTTTTTTTTGTAAACTTGTTCAACCTGTTTGTATATTACTATAGTATACTATAATTAACGAACGTGTTGTTACAAATGCATTATCTATCCATCTATCTGGCTATCTCCATATATATAACCCACATGTTTGTGCTCATGCAAAAAGCATTTTTTTTTTTTTTTCACATTACAACGTTTTCTTCGTGTAAAACTATTTAATAAAAAAATTACTTTTGATAAATATTTTAACTTTCGTTTTTTTTTTTTTTTTTTAACAAAATTTTATAAGCAATAAAAATTTATTCAAAATTGGGAAAAAAAAAAAAAAAAAAATGTACGCATATAAATAATACACATGTACGAAAAGATATGGAGAGGCACGTTTACTAATGTACAACCTGTAACAAGTTATAAAATAGTTTATTTACAAATGTAAGAGATAAATATACATTTTCCGCTTTATTTTTATTTATTGCAACATAATTATACATGAGTATACATTTTTACAACTCAGTGGTTTTTATATGTTATGCTTAATACAACAAAAATGAAAACTGTTTAACAGTGTATGTTGTCGAAAATGATTTTTTTTCTTTTAATTTATATGTGCTT
>NW_022333635.1:0-1028 GCF_002776525.5 Piliocolobus tephrosceles | reverse complement strand
AACCCATATACACACTAAAAAAATTCTTTATAAATTTTTAATATATATCGAATAATTGTTGATAACGTAGATTTAATAAAAAAAGAATAAATATAAAACTCGCAATCATTAATATAACTATTAAAATAGTATATGGTAAGTCAAGGTGTTAAAGAAAATGCTAACAGGTTAAAAGTTGTACGTTGTAATAGTGCACAGTATGAAGTAAACAAATAATAATAACGAGCAAAATGAAAAAAATGTAATACCAAATATTAATGAAAATTATTATGACACATTACTATTTTGAGTGATGTACATATTCTAAATTTAAGAGACATAATTTTAAATTCCATGTTTAACATGTTGAAAGATGAATTAATGAGTTTTAAGTTTATATTGAGTATTATAGGGAGTTATTTTTTAATCGTTTACAATTTAAATTATTTTGAATATATTATGGTGTTCAATACAATTACAAATTTTGATATACTTTTACAAAAATTATATGAACAATTTAAATGAGAACTTAAATAATGTGGTAGTACTTTAAAAGTGCAAGTAATTTCAGTAATTACTATTAAAAATTTTAATAAAAAAAAATATAATATTTGTATGTATATAATTTTTTGTTTTTGTAGAATATTACAAAATACATTTTATTATATTATATAGCTAAATAAACCTCTTATTTTTTTTTATTTTTTTTTTGCTTTTTTTATAACAAAATTACATCGAAATGGTGTATTGATATAAGACAGATTGTTCTTACACGTTTTTATAGTTTATTTTAACTATTTTTTATTTTATTTTTTTGTTGTAATTCATACAAACAAAGACATTTTTGCTAAAATTAAAAAAAAATTCTGATGGGTCCTTATATTTTTTAAAAACATATCTGTAGCAGTACTTCGCAATTTTTAATACTACACTAAATAATATAAAACTCATATTATATAATAAATTATTGCTACTTTTGTTTTATTAATTAGTCGTAGTTACAAATAAATATATGAAAAAATAAATAATAAAAAATGATTCTTTTTTTT
>NW_022333632.1:0-1623 GCF_002776525.5 Piliocolobus tephrosceles | reverse complement strand
TATATATCATTTAATATATATCATTTAATATATATCATTTAATATATATATATATATATATATAAATTTTCAAGAATAAAAGGGAAAATGGTTTTAACTGTACATAAGAAATCAAAATTAAACACCTCTTGGACGTATTACAATAACAGGGATCCTTATAGAAGGAGAGTATATAATTACTATTACGGATACAACAAATATAAGGGCTATAACTATTATTCTAAATTTCCATATGAAGAGAAATTACATAATCGAGGTGAATATCAAATCAATGATAAGAAAAAGAAAAGGTATAAAGAAATAAATACGACAAAAGTTCATAACAATTTAGAACATTATGAATCAGGAACAGAAACCGAACATAATAAAGAGGAAATGAATAAAGATATGAATAAAAAAAAAAGTATTATAAAAATACTTCAAAGACCATCAGAAACTGTGAAGAATGAAGATAAAACCATAAACGTATTAAATACTATATTTGATAAAACTAGCAACAATCGAACTGAAAAAAATAACAATATTGAAAACAGTGATAACAATAACACAAGTAAAGAAATAAACGTAGATAAAAAGGAAAAAAAAAGTAAAAAGAAGATAACCCATGAAACTTCAAAAAAGTTAAAAAAAGTTGTAGATAGTTTTAAATTTACATCAACACAAGAATTATTGAATCTACTTATTAGTGATGCTAAAGATAATTCTCATGATAAGGATAGTAATAAAGAAGAAAGTAAAACACGTGTTGATGATACTGTACAAGAACAACATAATGAACTTAATAAGGAAAAAAGGAATAGCTCAAAAGATAACATTATTAAAAAGAGCAAATCTGGACATGAAAAAAAGATAACTAGTAACTTAGGAATGATAGATGAGAAGAAAGAAAATAAAAGACATGATAAGATAGTACAAAATGGAACAGATAAAGAACAAAAAACTATTAAAGAATTAGATGAAATTAAAAAGAACGACAGAGAAAATGCGTTGTTAACACAAATGAATAGTAGTGGTATTTTAGGGAAACATATGAATTATAACAGTAACAACATTTTGAATAGTAATGGGAACAAAAATTATGGTAGCACTCATTATGGAAATAATAAATACGGAAACAACAATTATGGAAACTGTATTAACGGGGGCAATAGTTTTAATAATAATATAAATATGAGAAGTTATGGTATGAATAATTATAATACTGTAGATCATTATAGTATGAACACGTACGGTATGAACACATATGGTATGAATAATTACAGTTTGAATAATTACAGTATGAATAATTACAATAGTTGTAACTATAATTATAACAATAGTTATTATAATAATGTTATGAAAAATAATTATAGTATTAAAGACAAGTTTTTAGCAGGTAAAATTCTTCGTAGTACTTCACGAATAAAAACATTAACTAACCTTAAACAATTTGAAAACGCTTCCAAATTATTTAAGAATAAAAACGCATATAACATTAACAACTCTACTGGTAATAAGAATAACAACTTAATGAACACTGAACATATGAATTTATATGATAATAAAAACTTTTTAAAATTATTGAGAAATAGTAACAATAATAATATTAATAATAATACTATGGAGAACAATAATAAAAAGGGA
>NW_022333631.1:0-1010 GCF_002776525.5 Piliocolobus tephrosceles | reverse complement strand
TCATATTTAAAGTTTAAAATATATTAACATTTATATGTATTTTGTCTAAACGCACATTACATGAGTGAAGATAAATAGACATTTTCAAATGATAGTATTTCTAACTGGTTTTATCAAAAAAATATTTGTCAGGTGAAAATATATGTGAAGCCAACAAATTTGTAGCAATATAATTATAATGCACATAATGAAATGAAAAAAAAAATAAAAATTATAATACAATTGTAACAAAAACAGCTGAGGGTTGTATAATTATAATTAAATTATAATTTTAAGCATTTTTTGTTCATTTATATAGTTTTGTGTGTTTTATGTTTTTATTTTGGCTTGGTTATTTTTTTTGCTTTATTACTATTATTATTTTATTTTTTTTTTCAAAGTGCTTTGTTCCACTATGTTTTGCTATACATTTTTTTATGCATCATTCTTTTATGTTCAGCGTTAATTAGTATTTTTTTATATCTATTTTTGAAATAACGATTTATTATGCATATATTCACGTGCATATTATTTTTTAAATGCTGTATGAGAATATTTTTTTTATAGCAACAAATTAAAACATATACAACTAAAAAAAAACTGCTGAACCTATATATGTATATATATATGTAAATTATATTTATAAAAAACAAAAACATCTGATGTTATTATAATATTAAAAAAGACATTATACATAAACGTATAAACGTTTATATGAACTCGTGCAATAAAGAAAAAACAAAATTATTATTTTTTTCTATGTGCCCTTAATTAAATTTTTTTATTATTTTATGTGGTTTCTTTTTTCAAACGTTAAATACTACATATACAAGCATACTTCTTTCCTTTCTTCTCATTTTCATAACTATTACATAACCTTGATCAAAATGTGGCCCATATTCTCAAATATACTAATACATATATGTTTAAAAATAAATTTGTATAGACATATAGGTGTGGCTCTCACAAACTGTGATTTAAATAATTACATAATGTATAAAAAAAAATAACATACAAAAAAATAGCACACA
>NW_022333622.1:0-1087 GCF_002776525.5 Piliocolobus tephrosceles | reverse complement strand
TTTATTAATTAATTTGTAAAATACCATATTTAAAAATACTAAATGCATGTCAAGTTTTTATATTATGTATATATATAAAAAAAATTGTCACATATATATAAACATAAATAAATATATCTTTATAAATAGATATCTATATAAATATACACATAATTAATTGTTTGTATAGTTTGCATTGAATTTAATATTACCACAAAAAAAAAAATTACTTTATCAATAAAAGTAAATGTGATTTTTGAATATTGCAAAAAAAAAAAAAAATATATATCAATACGTTAAGTTTTTTTTTATATTTTATATGCTGCTTATAAATACTACCATTAATGCATTTTCAATATTGTTGGTATAGTAATTCAGTTTCACAATATTAATTTTAATATTTTATTACTTATTTTTACAATTAGATAAACAAATATATTCTTAAAAAAATAAATATATATATACTAACAATAAAAGCACGTAATTATACAAAAATATTAAAGTATATAAAAAATAATTAAAATGTTTTAATTAAAATAATTGTGTAGTCATTGTTACACCTATCAGTGTGTATAAAACTGTAGTTTAAATTTTATTTATTATTCTACGTCATATTTTATTGTTGTAGCATTACATATATTTGGGTATAAACACAAATAATTAGTTTAAGTAATACAAGTTTTGCTATTTAATATCAAAAGATTTTAAATTAAACACAAGATAAATTAAATATTTTTATAATATGTTTTTGTATTAAGCATAATGAATTAAAAAGTTTATTCTCGTATTGAAAAACCATGACTTTTTTTGAAGTGTTATTTAGAATGTTGTATATAAAAAAACATTAACATTTTTTACATATAAGCCTTATAATATATTTTTACGTATTGCTTATCTTACATATATTATGCATCCAATATAAAATCACTATTTTATCACACTATTACTGTTTCGAACATTCTTTTATAGCAGCGTCAACCTCTCCTTCAAGATTAAGAACTCTAAGCTGAGAGGTTTTAAGGTTATCAAGAATCTTCATTCCAAAAATAATTCCCGTAATCCAAGTACCCAACAATAACAAGAATCCTACTAGAAATGGAATCCAACA
>NW_022333615.1:0-1008 GCF_002776525.5 Piliocolobus tephrosceles | reverse complement strand
AAATAAATGAACAAAAGAGCTGGCAACATATCTCTTTTCTACAGGGGAGCTCTTTCTGGGCCCCCACTATAGCCCCACATTTCCTCTCGCCTGGCTACACACCTCCCCATCTGTGGTCCTACTATGACACACGTGCACCCTGGAGGCCCAGGACATTCTCCTATCAGGATAGACTGCACAGGCCTAAGCCTGCCTTCCTCTCTCTACTAATAGGGTGGCTGGGGCACCGTCAGTTGGGACCAGTGGAGGTTGGAGCCAGACCTTGGGGGTCTCCTCCTTGGTTTAGTCCCTCATGGGGGTAGCTGCCTTGGACAAGGATACAGGAAGTGAATTTCCGGGATATAACATGTTTGCACAGATCTGTGTCATCCACACGCAACTGACGAGTCCCCAAAAGTGCATGTCTGTGAGTCTGTCCTTCTGGTCTGGCCAGTTTCCGCAGATGAGATGAACACAGCTGAGGGGCTGCCACACTTCGGAAGAAGGGGCTGGAGGGCCGGACCGTAGGCTGCAAACTCCCTTGCCCCATGCCACTTTGGGAACAGGCTTGACCCTCACTCTTGGCTGTGGCTTCGGCGGCTCAACCCAGGGCCTCCTTCCCTGAGCTTCTGACTTGTGTGAGGAGACAGGGGAGGCAAACTCCTCAGAGGGACTGTGAGGCGGCCCCCAGCCCTGCCATCTGCAGGGCCCTGCAGGACCACCTGGTTTCTCCCGACCGCCCTGTCCCTCTGTGGTTCCGGGTCAGGCACCCCCCCCCCACCCACCCACAGCTTGGCTCATGAGGTTCTCCTGTAGCCCCCATGGCTGCTTGGGTCAGCTCCCACTCTCCCTTGTGGCTTCGTGTCTTGGTCTGCCTTTGCTATCGTTCCATGCATCTGTCCTCATGAAGGCTTAATCTACCATGTTTATCAGAGGTCTCAGCCTAAATTCATTCAATTTTCACCTAGAGATGAGATGAGTCCATGGGGCATTTTGAAAGGAGTCTGTGGTTAGGGCCTTTGTTCATAA
>NW_022333614.1:0-1506 GCF_002776525.5 Piliocolobus tephrosceles | reverse complement strand
TTCATATAAAGCATAAATTAATAGCATCATTCCACATATCAAAACGTAGAACCTGAGGGTGCAAATTCACCCAAGGAGTAGAAACAATTCCTAAAGCAAGACAGAAAACAGCTCATGATAAATGTTCCCCATGTTACAGTTTAACTTTCGTTTAAACATTTAAAATGGTTTAAAGTACATTACAGAATTACACAAATAACACACTGGTCTATTCTCCTGTTGCTTGTACTCCCCTCATTTTAAGCTTATATCATTAAGTGACAATAGGAATCATTAAGCTAAATGCATACTCTGCATATTAAAATTTTTGTATGCAAAAATTTCCAGGTTTTAACTGAAGTGAAACTTAGTAATAATCTAAGGGAATGCACAGTCACCTAGTCATGTTACTCTCAGGCCACTGAGGATAATTGAGGACTGAAGGCATTTGATGAGAACAAAAATATTAGTTTCAGATTTTGTACCTAGAGAGATATAGAATGAGTGGGGCGGCAGAACAGAGAACAGCATAGATATCCACACTTCCAAATTCTCATATTTAAAAGCTCATCGCATGACCTTCTCAAGTTTTCTCTAGGCCTGGGTTGTGTCCGTGAAAGACAAACACACTGGGGTATTTATATCTAATGGAGAAAATAATAAAGCACTGCAACTGGATAGCTGTTGATGGGAGCAATTGATACTGTATAATTTGTTGATTTCATTATGAGAGCACACATATTTAATTTATATTTAATAATTAATAGGATTTATTAATTTTATTAATAAGATGCTGAGAATGATAATCAGCAATTAAACATTACTTGGAAAAATCACAAGTGTTTCTTGGCAGTACAGAATGAGACTCACTTCCCAGACTGGGAGGGCAGAAAAAGCTCAGTTCAAGCTGTATTCAGAATGGCAGCAAATTTTGAACTCTTAGTCTCATCACTGCTGCTACCTCAAAGTCAAGACTGACTGGGAAGGAAAGGGCCTCCAAAACATGAAGTTAGGTATATGAGTAACACATTTCAAATCTTCAATTTCTATGGCCTGCAGAAATGGTCCACTTCTCCCTGTTGAAAGCTAGGTCTACCCCCTGTGCTTAAAGGCAGAGACTGTTTTAATCTTCCTCTAACTACTTTCTGGTTACAACATCATTAAGTAAGACTGTATCACAAGATAATGGAGTTGGAGAAGTTCTAGGCCTTAAATGAAAGAAAAAAGCTGCACACTGAATGACTTGCAGAACTAGCCAACTTGTACAAGCAAGAACTGGGAGTGTTATGTATAGAAATAAATGTCAAGAGTGTTAAATCAGGGCGGGGGGCAGTGAAATGTGAAGTTGGATAAAGGTAAGTTTATTCATGTGAGATTCCTCTTCCAGTTCATACAATTTAATACTCTGGAAAAGACCTTGGGTATTGCACCAACCAGTACTCATATGGTTAATGGAAACTTGGAAAAGCCAGTGGATTATAGTATAAAATAGAAGTATTTGGACTACTGTGATACAGAGTGAAGTAA
>NW_022333609.1:0-1034 GCF_002776525.5 Piliocolobus tephrosceles | reverse complement strand
CAATACGTATACGTGAAAAAAATTAATACGTATATATGTATATATGCTAATACATATGTATTCATTTTTTTTTTTTTCTTTTTTTTTTTTCTTACGAACTCAAAATATTTGTGACTTTCACACAGAAAAATTATAACTATTTTCCTTCCATATATATACCAAATATCCCATACTTATCATTTCAATTTTTGTGTTTATTCACATTTTTAATAATTGTATATTCAGTTCGTAAAATGAGTTGAGCTAATTTTGCAATACATACAAGTTAAGCATTGATAGTACTCTTAAGCATTTATTCATGTATATGTAAACATAAATGTAAGCATAAATGTAAGCAATATACGTATATACGTATAATCATAATTCATTATCAATTCTGCACGGAAATATACATATGTTTAGAGAGATAGTGAAAGAGAGTGAACAGGGAAAAAAAAACAAGTTATAAATAAAATTTAAAGTAGCATTTAAAAAATTGCATAAATTGGCTGTATTAATGAAAAGGCACATATGTATATCATAGTTCCAGAATTAAGGGGGAAAATGTGATAACACACACATTCATATGCATATAACATATGTATATACATATATGTATATATATATATATATATATATATATATATATATACACTAATACGCACAAAACATACACACTTATATGAGCGTATGAGCTATTATCCCCCTTTACATTATAGCTAAAATGTATGAACATGCTTAAATTGTTTGTCTACTTTTTTTTCACTGTGTTCTTAATAAAATGGGAAATTGTTAACTCAGTAAACTTAAGTCAAAAAGAAAATAAATTCGGTAATTATTTCAACGTAGTTAACTTAAACATACCATTATTTAGAGAAAAAAAAAACAGATTGTCACTTTATCATAAAAATTGTAATATAAACGTATGCACATATTACACACAATATAGTAATAATTGTATTAATAAAAAAATAAAAAAGAGTAAGCTAAATAGAAAAAAAAAATAGATCTGACAATTTTATGAACATTTTGACTAGTCCACAAAAAAAAAAAAA
>NW_022333607.1:0-4509 GCF_002776525.5 Piliocolobus tephrosceles | reverse complement strand
GGAAACCATCATTCTCAGCAAACTATCACAAGAACAGAAAACCAAACTCCGCATATTCTCACTCATAGGTGGGAACTGAACAATGAGATCACTTGGACTCAGAAAGGGGAACATCACACACTGGGGCCTATTATGGGGAGGGGGGAGGGAGGAGGGATTGCATTGGGAGTTATACCTGATGTAAGTGATGAGTTGATGGGTGCTGACGAGTTGATGGGTGCAGCACACCAACGTGGCACAAGTATACATATGTAACAAACCTGCACATTGTGCACATGTACCCTAGAACTTAAAGTATAATAATAAAATAAAACAAAATAAAAAAGAATAAAAAAATAAGTAAACTAGGCTGGGCATGGGGGGTTCCCACCTGTAATTTCAGCACTTTGGGAGGCCAAGGCAAGTGGATCACCTGAGCTCAGGAGTTCAAAATCAGCCTGTGGGCAATGTGGCAATACCCCATCTCTACAAAAAGTTCAGATTAGCTTGGTTTCTTGGCATGTACCTGTAGTCCCAGGTACTTGGGGGACCAAGGCCGTAGGATTGCTTTATCCCAGGAGTTCGCGGCTGCAGTCAGTGGAGATGGTGTCAGTGCACTCCAGCCTGGGTGACAAAGTGAGACCCTGTCTCAAAACAAAAAACAAAAATGCTTTCATGTGATTCTGGGCTAGCCCTGTATACAAAGACATAAATACTAAAGTATTTTTTCTCTATCTTAATATAATTTGTTCTATTCCTTAATACTAGATAATTTAAATGTTTAACTACCTGTGAGTTCTTTTTCTGTCATTGTCAGAGCTATGCAGGGCTTATGTCCTTTGTGTTTAAACATTTTTAATTCTGGGCCAAGCACGGTGGCTCACATCTGTTACCCCAGCTTTGGGAGGCCAACACAGATAGACTACTTGAGGCTAGGAGTTCGAGACCAGCCTGGTCAATGTGGTGAAACCCTGTCTCTACTAAAAGTACAAAAATTAGCTGGGTGTAGTGGCATGCTGCTATAGTCCTAGCTTTTGGGAGGAGAGGTAGGAGAATTACTTGAACTCAGGAGACAGAAGTTCCAGGGAGCTGAGATTATCTCACTTCACTCCAGCCTGGGTGACAGTGAAACTGTCAAAAAAAAAAAAAAAAAAAAAAAAAAAAAAAAGTCAGTTCTATATATAGCTTATAAAATTGGGTAAAACAACAAAAATTACCTTTCTCTACATGATATCTCCACAATTTAAAACTATTTAAATCCCACTGGGCCCAATCCATTTTTATTGCTGATGTCCCACTGCTAAAACTATATAAACACCTTTTCTCATAGGTGCAAGTACTCTTGTAGAAAAGTTGAGCAGATAGGACTGTAAGGACCAGTTTTGAGGGATGAAAGTAGTTTAGCTTCTTTAAATAAAAGACATGCACCCATACCTAAACAGCTGACAAAATGAGAAACTGCCTCCTGGGTTCTTTCCATCCATCCCAACTATAAAGCATTTTCTACTCTCCATAAAATTGAAAGAAAATTACTGAGAGGAGGATATTAAGATACTTAGTGACAAAGCCTCATGGGCAGAGTGCTCCAAATTATGAAACTTATACAGATAAATATAGAAAGCTCTTTTAAAATCAGCCATCTTAGTATAAATTACTAAAAAGACCACACAAAAACCTTTGTGGCATAACAAAAGTCTCTAAATTCCTAAGCATAAATGGTTTTAATAAGATGATTGTGTTTCACATAGCTAATTACTACCGTCTGTAACTAAAACCAAAATTATGCTAGCTTATCACATAGAAATTAAAAGAAAAACTTCAGCCGAATTAAACTTAAAAGTTTACTTGAGCAATGCATGATTTGTGAATTGGTCTGCCTCCTGAGCCAGAGTAGACTCAGAGACTCAGTGCAGCCACATGGTTGAAGAATGTTTATGGACAGAAAAAGGAAAGTGATATACAGAAAATTGAAGTGAGGTACAGAAACAGCTGGATTGGTTACAGCTCAACGTTTGCCTTATTTGAACATGATTTGAACAGTTGTCTACATTTGATTGGCCTAATCTCAGTGATTGGCACAAATGTAGGGTGCAGTCTGTTTATACATTTACTTGTTATAGTTCAAGTACAGGGAAACCTTTGGCCTTAACCTTTAGGCCAAACTTAACATTTGTAAGGAGGAAGCTTTAGGCTAAACTTTAACAATTTCCCTCCTTTGGTCACCTTCTCAATTTTGAGAGATGGCCATACTTTAGTCATTGATGTTCCTATTACTATTGTATGTGTACTTATTTGGTCTTGAAACCCACTGAGAAGTAGCAGAAAGTGGGTTTTGTAAGATGGGAACAAGGACTTTAGATTATTTAATTTTTTTGTAAGGGTTAGAGTAGAGGGATCCTCCTTATGCTGGAACATCCTTTTTATAGGAGGGAGGAAAAAAAAAAGTCTGTTCTAGGATCTGTGTTTTTCTTTAAAGTTTTAGTTTGATTATGTCACATTTAGCATGAGTGACTCAATTTTGGTTTGGTTTGATCTGGTCTGTTGGGGCCTAATGCATGAACTCAGTCCAAAACAATGGCCTCTCATAATTTTGTTTAAAAATTCCCCCATTTTGATGAGGTTCTCACTTAGGTGATTGACACTGTGACCAAAACTTAGGGCCTTAGTGCCACTCTCAGTTACCATCACTTTGGGTTTCTAGTCTCAGCATGTCACTTATAGCTTACAGTGTCCTCATGGTCACACATTTTTTTCAGCTCTTGTCATTCCAGTTGAAGAGAGACCATTTGACATTCCAGAGATGGCTACATGGAAACATTTAAAATTTTAAGGAGAATACAGTGTACCAGGAAGACTATAATGTATCAGGAAGATAATACCAAGTGTTTGGAGTAGTTACTTAGGGTCCTCTACAATCAAAAGAATGAGCTGGAGTTTACTCACTTAAGTAAGCAGTCTCTTCATTAATGTCCTACATCTGAATATAATACCTGATGTGATGTATTTCTTCATAGGCCACATATGCCAGCAGCTGCACAGTTACTTCTCTGTTTAGCCAGTAAGTAATCTAGAGCAATTCTATTATTCAGTATAACTTTCCCAAGAGAATTTAAAGTCTGTTTTGTAAATTTAGCCTTTACAGTAGAATTTGCTATACAACCTATCATGAGGGACACATTTGAAATCATTGCCTCTTTTACTTTAAACCATGGGAAAAATATGACCTAACAAATGATGCCCTCCTAGAAGAATGAAGGCTTCCTGGCAATGTTCTCTTTAACCCATGGTGTAGGTTAAGAGGAGTGAACAAATGTCTGTTTCCAAATGATTATGATTCAACATATGTACCATTAAAATTGCTCACATTTGGCTTTCATCTTGCATCTATCAAGGTGTAAGGTTATACAAATGTGAGGGCGATATGGTTCTGACATCTCCTACCTCATTGATCTCCAGGTTTGATTTGGCTGATCTGGCTGGCTAGGCAGTTGTCCCCTTCCTCTCTCACTACTTCAAGCTTTTGAAGCTACATAGGAGGACCATTTTTTGGTCAAGGGTATACAAGTAGCTGCACTCCCCTGCTAGAACCTCCAAACAAGCTCCCCAGGTTTAAGGTTTTATATATATATAATATATATAAAATACAAAATATTTCACAGATAAAAGTATACCCCATGAGTGTGCACAATAGAACTGCCTTTTCACATCTATTATATATAGAGACATAAGCAAGGGAAAAAATATTCAGAGTCTTATGATAGAGAAGTCTTGATCCGTGATCTTGGGAAAAGGTGTTCACATCAAGGATGCCATCTTCTGGGAGAAACTTCTCTGATTAGCTTTAAGGGTTCCAGTGGGTGTACAGTTCCAAGACTGTGGAGGGAAGCTTCTTTGTGGTGAGATTATGAACCCAAAGTTCAAGGTTCCAAAGCTTTGCTACAGTGTGGATATTAAGGGCAGTCTTTCTCTGATGTTCTCAGAAGATCCAATCTTCAGGCTCCAGATTGTGAAGGGTGTCGATTGTTCTGAGTCAGTGAATCATAAAACACATTTTTACGTGGTGAAAATACACTGTGACATAATAATCTACTGTTATAATGTCAAGTCATTTACATAGGAAAGTTTTTATGTAACCAGAAAACATGCATTGAAAATGACAATTCAGTGAAATCCCTTTATAAATGTTGAAATGGCTTATTTTTTAAATTTTATTTATTTATTTCTTTATTATTATACTTTAAGTTCTAGGGTACATGTGCATAATGTGCAGGTTTGTTACATATGTATACTTGTGCCATGTTGGTGTGCCGCACCTATCAACTCATCAGCACCCATCAACTCGTCATTTACATAAGGTATAACTTCCAATGCAATCCCTCTCCCCTCCCCGATCCCCGTGATAGGCCCTGGTGTGTGATGTTCCCCTTCCTGAGTCCAAGTGATCTCATTGTTCAGTTCCCACCTATGAGTGAGAACATGCGGTGTTTGGTTTTCTGTTCTTGTGATAGTTTGCTGAGAATGATGGTTTCC
>NW_022333605.1:0-1147 GCF_002776525.5 Piliocolobus tephrosceles | reverse complement strand
AAGTGGGCTTCATCCCTGGGATGCAAGGCTGGTTCAACATTTGCAAATCAATAAACGTAATCCAGCATATAAACAGAACCAAAGACAAGAACCACATGATTATCTCATTGAAAACTGCTTTTTGTGTTTGTTCTCTGCAAATATTTAAAGAACAAACAGTTTATTAAATATACGGTAGACATTTCCCTAAATCATCTGTTGTCAATTTGTTTTTTCAATGATGTATATGAGGACTACCTTTTCAGTTTTTACGGTGTCTTTCAGATTATTTAGGTTTCTATTTATTCTGACATTTAAGTTACATTTTCTTAGAAATGTAATCCTTTGTCTAATTCTCAAAAAAGTGTTACCAAAGTTATACCAATAACTAAATATTTTAAAACTTCATATATATCAATGGCTCCTTCCATTTCACTAGTGTCCTGAATTTTTTAAACATGCAACATATCCCTAGCAAAATGGAATAGTTTTATCTCTGTTTTAATGTTTGTTCCAATTATCTTTCCTTTCTGTTGCATTTTTGTGGAGCCTCTGAAATACAGTTATAAAAGTATCACACGTCTTTACAAGATTACAGATTTTAATTCTAATGATATTTATGCTCTTCTGTTATAAACATACATTTGACTTTGGAAAATAATTTTCGTATTTATTTAGCTACCTTGAATTCTTAAAACACATTAAATCTTATCACTTCGTATATGAAATATCTTATTTGTATCCAATGATGTGCTTCTGAGGTTTCTTATTCTATGTTTAGATACGTTAATAGATTAGTGGATTTTCTTACACTAAACCTCTCTTGCATTACTCACATACATCTACCCTGGTCATCATATATTGTTACTTAATACTTTACTGAATGACGTTGCATATATTTTCTAACATATTTTGCAAACAGATTCATAAGTGTTCTGCACACCCCTTATGGATCCTGTTGGCAAAGAAGGAATCCCCTTCTCTAAATAGTAGGAGATGGCTGGTATATGATACCCACCACTACACGGATTAGGTTGGGTGGCAGTTCGCTTGTTATATATACTCACTGCATGGGGGAAGGGAATACCACACAGCATGCAGGTCCATGCAGTGGTTCCATTTAGGTGGTGGAGGGCAGGGTGAGTTAACCAACAGGGACTCTGGAGGC
>NW_022333602.1:0-1142 GCF_002776525.5 Piliocolobus tephrosceles | reverse complement strand
ACTTTTGCAAAGATAAACACATGAAAAAAATTGTTTATAATATGTTAAGAGTTGTGGAGCCACTAAGACAAGAGCAGTCAGGGAGGGGAGAATCCCAGAAATCCTCATGCCATCTTCCTGTTAAAGTCTCTTCCCCCCATCCCAGGATAACTTACCCTGAATTCTTAGAACCTGAATTGCTTCTTTTGAAACTTTGTAATGGTTGCCATCATACCATATGTGCTCATTTGTACCAGGCTGCTGTTAATCCACATGATATTTTCAAGATCTATCTATGTTGTTGCATGCAGCTGGAGCTTGTTTGTTGTTTTACAGTGTTCTTTTGTATGATAGTGTCACAATTTATTCAACCATTCCACTGTCAGTGGGAATTTTGGTAGATTCTGGTTTTGGAATGTTACGAATAATCTTGCAATAAAACTTTTTTGTAAATATATGTGCTTTTTCCTATTGGGTATGTATTATAAAATTACTAGGGTATATTTCATGTGCGTATTTGTTTTTTTAAAAGATGGTGCTCAACAGTTTTCCAAAGTAGTAGTATAGATTCTATTTCCATGTAAAATACCATTTATAGAAAGACGCCTCCATTGAGAGTTCTAGTTCGCCCACATCCTCATCAAAACACAATGTTGAACTTAATCTCATCTTATCCTTTCTCCCCCAAATCTGTTTCTTCTACATCATAGTGACAGAGCTGCATTCCATATTTGTGTGTCTGCACTCATTTCTCTGTTTCAGTCCCTAAATTCAATAAAGCACAAAGCACAATTATTCTATTTCTAAATATGTTTCTAATGTATCACTTCTCCCTCCTCTGTTGTAACTTTCCAACTCTAAACAAACGCAATATCTCACTTGGGCGACTGCAGTCGCTTTTCAGCTAGTATTTCCTAGGAATATTATTATTAGGAATAATAAGAGTCACTACTTAATGAGTATGAGAGTTCCATTCAGGGTAACAAAAGTTCAGAAATTAGATAATACGGGTGGTTGAATAACACTGATTGTAGTTAATGCCAGAAAATCAAACACTTTAAATACTAGATTTTATGTACATTTTACTACAATAAAATTAGATTGTACTGAGGGTTGCACAACTCTTTACTAAAATCATTGAGCTTTGCACTTTAAATGTGTGA
>NW_022333601.1:0-1074 GCF_002776525.5 Piliocolobus tephrosceles | reverse complement strand
GCGATATTTGGGAGCTCATTGAGGGCAATGGTGAAAAAGGAAATAACCTCAGACAGAAACTGGAAAGAAGCCTTCTGAGAAACTGCATTGCCATGTGTGAAAGCAACTCACAGAGCTACATGTTTTTCCACAGTCATGTCTTTGATAACACAGTTTTCTGGAAATCTGCAATTGGATATTGCTTAGCGCAAAGCAGCTTATGGTGACAAAAGAAAAATCCTCACATGAAAACAGGAAAGAAGCTTCCTTAGAAACTTCTTGTTGATGTGTGAATTCATCTCACAGAGTTACACTTATATTTCATAGAGCAGGCCATTAACACTGTCTTTGAAGAACCTAAGAAGGGCTACTTTGGATAGCTTTGAGGCCTACGCTGTTAAAGGAAATATCATCTGTTGAGAAGGAAAGGAAAGCTTTCTGAAAAATGTCTTTCTGATCCGTGAATTCATCTCACAGAGTTACACCTTATTGCTAAGGAAGCAGTTTGCTAACACTCTTTTCGTGGAATCTGGAAAGTGATATGTGGAAGCCCATTAGGGACGATTGTGAAATAGGAAGTATCGACAGGTAACAACGAGAGAATAGCTTTCTGAGAGACTGCTTTCTGATGTGTGACTTCATCACACAGAGCTCCACGCTTCCTTTCTTGGAACAGTTTGCTAGCACTGCTGTCGTGGATTCTGCAGTGCGATATTTGGGAGCTCCTTGAGGGCAATGGTGAAAAAGGAAATAACCTCAGACAGAAACTGGAAAGAAGCCTTCTGAGAAACTGTATTGCCATGAGTGAAAGCAACTCACAGAGCTACATGTTTCTCCACAGTCATGTCTTTGATAACACAGTTTTCTGGAAATCTGCAATGGGATATTGCTTAGCGCAAAGCAGCTTATGGTGACAAAAGAAACATCCTCATATGAAAACAAGAAAGAAGCTTCCTTAGAAACTTCTTGTTGATGTGTGAATTCATCTCACAGAGTTACACATATGTTTCATAGAGCAGGCCATTAACACTGTTTTTGAAGAACCTAAGAAGGGCTACTTTGGATAGGTTTGAGGCCTACGCTGTTAAAGGAAAT
>NW_022333596.1:22467-36405 GCF_002776525.5 Piliocolobus tephrosceles | reverse complement strand
TAAACGTGGGAATGAACAAGATGCCAGCATGACGAAGATGCCAAAAGCAATTGCAACAAAATCAAAAGTTGACAAATGGGATCTAATTGGAGAGTTTCTGCACAGCAGAAACAACAAAAAGGGAGTGGTAATCAGGTAAACTACAGAGTGGGAGAAAATATTAGTAAACTGTGCATCCATCAAAGGTCTAATATCCAGAATCAATAAGAAACTTAAATTAACAAAACCAAACAACCCCACTAAAAAATGGGCAAAAGAAATGAGTAGATGCTTTTCAAACGAGACAGACGTAAAACCAACAAGTGGGTAAGAAATGCTCAGCATCTTATTAGAGAAATCCATACCCAAAGAATGTAAATCACTTTATCACAAAGAAACATTGCATGTGTATGTTCATTGCAGCACTGTTCACAATAGCGAAGACATGAAATCAACCTAAATACTCATCAATGGTCAACCGGATAAAGAAAACGTGGTACATATGCATCATGGAATACTACGCAGTTATAAAAAAGAATGAGATCATGTCCTTTCCAGAAACATGGATGGAGCTTGAGGCCATTATCCTAAGCAAATTTGTGCAGGAACAGAAAACGAAATACCTCATGTTCCCACTTACAAGTGGGAGCTAAACAAGGAGAACACGTGGACACAAACAGGAGAACAACAGACACCTGGGCCAACTTGAGGGTGGCGGGCGGTGGGTGGAGGGTGGGAGGAAGGAGAGGATCAGAAAAAATACCTAGTAGGAAATAGGCTTATTACCCGGGTGACAAAATAATCTATATACCAAACCTCTGTGATACACAGTTTACCTATAAAATAAAACTTCCCTTGTACCTCTTAACCTAAAATAAAAGTCATAATAAAAAAAAAATAAAATATCTTCTGAGACTGTGAGAAGTTTAAGAATCAGAAATGTTACTATGCGTATCATGCTATGTGTTTATCCCATGAATATCATTTTACATTTCTAAAGATAATTTCTTAAGTACTGTATTGCTGTAAACGATTGGATAAAATCAATTGATGCAGTTAATTATTAAATTTCTGGATTACTTTTGAGTAATTTTCATTGTCATAAACTAATATCCCTAGGACAACTTTGTTGTAACTGTTTGCATATCTTGAAAACGTTAATTCTTTCAATAGGAAAAATTCACAAGAATAGAATTTTTTAAGGAGGAAAACCTTTAGTGATTTTGAAATATATTTCCAAATTTTTCCTCAAGAAAAGGAATGCAATTTGGTAAATTCTCTTGGTAAGAGAATGAGAAAGTTCATGCTCACAACTTGGCCAGTATTTTCAATTCTTTTCCAATTTGATAAGTGAGAAATATTACATTGTAATAACATACTAGCTGTATTAGAAAATTGTAATATAAAGTATTATGTTAAACATCAAACATGTACCTAAAATAAAATAATATATGGAAGTCACCCTTTATTTTCCAAAAATCATTACTAGAGTAGGTAACAACTTTCTGTGACACTTGACCATTTGTGTGTGTGTGTATCTTTACATTATAACACATAAAGGAGATCATTTGATGTATGTTTTTAAATGACTTGCTTTCAATTAACAAAATGTCTTGGCAACTTGTGATAGTCTGTGTTTGTGTCTGTGTAGTCATGTGTATAAACATTTGCAGTAAATTACTACACTGTTTTCCATACTGTGTGTGTAGAATACTTGTTTGTTCTACCATGATATATTTTAATGTTGATTACAATGTTATTAAAAACTGATATGTTATATGTACACATATAGCATCGGTTTTTATGGTGTGTGTGTGTGTGTGTATACACCATATCAGTTTTTAATAATGTTTATATGTTGTGCAAGCATATTAATATTATTAGTTATGATAGATAATGCATACTCCACAGAAACATTACAATCTAAACTTCACTGATAATATATAAAAGTATGAACTTCTGCACACTTTTACAATTATTGAATTATTTTTCTATTTGCATTTTCTGATGTCGTTTGAAGAAGAATTTTTTTATATGTCTACTTAGAAGGCTGTGTATATGGTGAATAAAAGTACAGACTCTGACCACATTACATAAGTTTTAATTCTAGCTTCTTTGCTTCCTAGCAAAGAGAGTCTATAAAATGTAACCAGTGTTTGCCTTGGTTTCCTAACTGTAAAATGGAAAGGAAATTAGTACCTAGCTAGTAAAGTAGTAGTGAAAACACATGTAAAGCCCTAGAGAAACAACTGGCACAAAATTAGCCCCACGATATTTGGTTAGTTTTTAATATTTATCTGCCTATTCATATCTTTTGCCCATAGTTTTTAAAATATTGTTTATTTTACCAGTCAGAATGCTATAGTATATGATATACTTTTACTGTATCCAAAACATGAATTTCCAAGGAAACCATAATTATTGGGTGTCCCATCCATGTAATCATTTCCTCTCTGATCTTCCGGGAAAACACTCTCATGTACACATCTTTCATCTCCCATCTCCTCCTCCTCAATCTTCTTCATGAAATGTTTTTTCTTTGCCTGTGTCTCTTTTTTTTTTAACTTTTAAGTTCAGGTGTACTCGTGCAGGTTTGTCACAGAGGTAAACTCATGTCATGGGTTTTTTTGGTACGGATTATATTGTTACCCATGTATTAAGCCTATTACCCATTAGTTATTTTTCTTGATTCTCTCTCTCCTTCTATCCTCCACCTTCCAGTAGGCTCCAGTGTCTGTTGTTTCCCTATGTGTCCATTATTCTCATTAATATGCTCCCACTTATAAGTGAGAACATGTGGTATTTGGTTTTCTGTTCCTGCAGCAGTTTACTAAGGATAATGGCCTCCAGTTCCATCCATATTCATGCAAAGAACATAATACTGTTCTCTTTTATGGCTTCATACCATTCCATGGTGTATATGTACCACATTTTTGTTATCCAGTCTGCCATTGATGAGCATTTAGGTTGATTGCATGTCTTCGTTATTGTAAATACTGCTGCAGTGAACATACACATAAATGTGTCTTTATAATAAGACTATTTCTATTCCTTTGGGTCTATACACAGTAATGTGATTGCTGTGTTAAATGGTAGTCTGTTCTTAGGTCTTTGTGGAATTACCACACTGTTTTCTACAATGGTTGGACTAATTTACACTCCTACCAGCAGTATAAAGTGTTCTCTTTTCTCTGTAACCTCATTAGCATGTTATTTTACTTTTTTAAAATAGCCATTCTGACTGGCATGAAATGGTATCTCACTGTGGTTTTGATTTGCATCTATAGTGATCAGTGATGTTGAGCTCGTTTCATATGCTTGTTAGCTGTATGTATGTCTTTTTTTGAAAAATGTCCTTTCATGTCCTTTGCCCACTTTTTAATGGGGTCGTTTGTTTTCTTTTCCTGTAAATTTAAGTTTCTTATAGATGTGGGATATTAGATCTTTGTCAGATTCATAGTTTGCAAAAATATTCTCCCATTCTGTAGGTTGTCTGTTTTCTCTGTTGATCGTTTCTTTTGCTGTGTAGAAACTCTTTAGTTTAATTAGGTCCCACTTGTCAGTTTTGCTTTTGTTACAACTGCTTTCGGCATTTTATTCATCAAATCTTTTCCCTTTCCTATGTCCAGAATGGTATTGCCTAGGTCGTCTTCCAGGGTTTTTACACTTTTGGGTTCTACATTTAAGTTGTTAATCCATCTGGAGTTGATTTTTGTATATGCTGTAAGAAAGGAGTCAAATTTCAATTTTCTGCATATGGCTAGCCAGTTCTCCCAGCACCATTTATTGAATAGAGAATCCTTTCCTCCTTGCTTGTTTTTTTCAGTTTTGTTGAAGATCAGTTGGTCATAGATGTGTGGTCTTATTTCTGGGCTATTTCTGTTCCATTGGTCTATATATCTGTTTTTGTACCATTACCATGGTGTTTTGGTTACTGTAGCTCTGTAGCATAGTTTGAATTCAGGTAGCATGATGCCTCCAGCTTTGTTCTTTTTTCTTAGGATTACCTTGGATATTTGGGCTCACTTTTGGTTCCATATAAATTTTAAAATAGTTTTTCTAGTTCTGTGAAGAATGTCATTGGTAGTTTGATGGAAATAACATTGAATATATAAATTGCTTTGTACAGTTTGGCCATCTTAACTGTATTGACTCATCTTTCCATGAACATGGAATGCTTTTCTATTGTTTGTGTCATCTCTGATTTCGAGTGGTGTTTTGCAGTTCTCATTGTAAGAGATCTTTCACCTCCCTCATTAGTTGTATTCCGAGATCTTTTATTCTTTTTGTGTCAATTATGAATAAGACTGAATTTCTGATTTGGCTTTAGGCTTGACTGCTGTCGACGTGTAGATATGTTTATGAGTTTTGTATGTTGGTTTTATACTCTGAGAATTCACTGAAGTTGTTTATCAGTTTAAGGAGCTTTCAGGCTGAGACTATGGAGTTTTCTAGATATAGAGTCATGTCATCTGCTAACAGAGATAGTTTGACTTCCTCTTTTCCAAATTGAACACCTTTCTTTCTTTCTCATGACTGATTGCTCTAGCCAGGACTTCCAATGTTGGATAGAAGTGGTGTCAGAAGGCATCCTTGCCTTATGCTAATTTTCCAAAGGAATGCTTCCAGCTTTTGTCCATTCAGTATGCTGCTGACTGTGGGTTTGTAATAGGTTGCTTTTATGATTTCGAGGTATGTTCCTTCAGTACCTAGTTTATCGAGAGTTTTAACATGAAGGATGTTGAATTTTATCAAAAGCCTTTTCTGTATCTGTTGAGATAGTCATGAGGATTTTGTCTTTAGTTCTGTTTATGTGATGAATCACATTTATTGATTTGCATATGTTGAACCAACCTTAAATTCCAGGGATAAAGCCTACTGGATTGTATTTTTTTCTTGATTTATAATAATACTTTTTGTGTATTATGGGACCTTTGATATAAATATATTGCAAAGAATCTTCCCCAATATGTCACTTGATTTTAACCTGGCATCTTTCCTACATGGGATTGCCAAGGCTTACATAGTTACATATATGATTTTTCCTCACAGTTTTAAAATTTTGAATAACGTCTTTCCTATATTTTTATTAATACATAGTTTTTAAAGGTTTTATGTCATTGTTATTTATGTTTGTCAGCTTTTTGAGTTATAAACTTATGATTTTTTAAGTAAATTGTTATGTATTAGATATCCATTGTTTATTGAATTAAAAACCAAGTAATTATATACTAAAATTCCATATATTTTATATATATGTCTCTCTCAATACATATTTCCTATTGAAATATTAATTTTTTACCAATATACATTTCAATTATTTTAAAATTATAATAGAATTTTATAACTAATATAATAGTTTCATTTATTTACCATTCCTGAATATTTGTTTTCTGTGTGCATCCATTTTTACATTCTCTAATAAATTGCTCATTCAATTGTTAAAAACTTTTAAGTACCATTTTTACAATATTTGTATGTTGCTTCTTATTTTTTCTGTCAACGTGGCTAGTCCTGATCTCAGAGTATTTCTAGACTTGTAGTATAGATTGAGAACTGGTTTTTGTGTTTGTTCTCTGCAAATAAAGAACAAACAGTTTATTAAATATACGGTAGACATTTCCCTAAATCATCTGTTGTCAATTGGTTTTTTCAATGATGTATATGAGGACTACCTTTTCAGTTTTTACAGTGTCTTTCAGATTATTTAGGTTTCTATTTATTCTGACATTTAAGTTACATTTTCTTAGAAATGTAACCCTTTGTCTAATTCTCAAAAAAGGGTTACCAAAGTTATACCAACAACTAAATATTTTAAAAATTCATATATATCAATGGCTCTTTCCATTTCACTAGTGTCCTGAATTTTATAAACATGCAACATATCCCTAGCAAAATGGAATAGTTTTATCTCTGTTTTAATGTTCATTCCAATTATTTTTTCTTTCTGTTGCATTTTTTGTGGAGCCTCTGAAATACAGTTATAAAAGTAGCACACGTCTTTACAAGATTACAGATTTTAATTCTAATGATATTTATGCTCTTCTATTATAAACATACATTTGACTTTGGAAAATAATTTTCGTATTTATTTAGCTACCTCGAATTCTTAAAACACATTAAATCTTATCACTTCGTATATGAAATATCTTATTTGTATCCAATGATGTGCTTCTGAGGTTTCTTATTCTATGTTTAGATACGTTAATAGATTAGTGGATTTCCTTACACTAAACCTCTCTTGCATTACTCACATGCATCTACACTGGTCATCATATATTGTTACTTAATACTTTACTGAATGACATTGCATATATTTTCTAGCATATTTTGCAACCATATTCATAAGTGTTCTGCACTCCCCTTACTGATCCTGTTGGCAAAGAAGGAATCCCCTTCTCTAAATAGTAGGAGATGGCTGGTATATGATACCCACCACTAGACGGATTAGGTTGGGTGGCAGTTCACTAGTGACATACACTCACTGCATGGGGAAGGGAATACCACACAGCATGCAGGTCCATGCAGTGGTTCCATTTAGGTGGTGGAGGGCAGGGTGAGTTAACCAACAGGGACTCTGGAGGCAGGCTTTGTAGTAACCAGAGGGTCAGGAGGCTCCTGGTTCCATGAAAGCTGTGAGATTGATTTATTGGAAAAATTTCATGGGCTGGCAAGAAGGTGAAAATCAAGAGATTGCAGCTAGTGTGGCTGATAAGGAAACTGGTCAGAGGAGACTCATTTCCAGCTGGGTGGGAGCCCTATCGGAATAGAGCAGGGATGCTCATGATCAGGCCTTTGGGGATCCCATACGGCTAAAAGATATCAAGGACAGACTTGAAATTCTAGATTTTACAATACAACAAGAGATTGATCTATTTATTTTTTTGTGATACTTGTGACAGAATTTGGTAATAAATGTATATTAGCCTAATAAACAAAAGCGCTTTCTATCTTTTTCTAAACTTTTTCTAGGATATTCTTAAAATATTATTTCTAATATTAGAATGTTATTTATACAGTATACATTTTCTAAAACATTTTAAATAATAATGGACTTACTGGTTCTTTAACATAACTGTACAACCATCTGATTCTGATAACTTTTTGAATGCTTGAATCACCTTTGAAACTACTTTTATGTGAGAATATTTAATTAAGATTAGTAAAATGTTTTAAAATTTGCTTAGAAATAATTTACTCTAGATTTAATTTTTTGCATAGATTTGCAGGTGGCATTTTTATTTATTTTTTATTTATCTTATGTATAACAACATTATAAGAAACAAAATATAGCTTTTATTCCTAATCTTGTTTTTTTTTTTTTTTTTTAAATCTCTTTAAATTAACTGGGTTCATGAAGACTATTCCTTTATCTTTCCTACAGACTGGTTTGGATTATGTATATTCACACACTCCTTTTTATTTAATTTTAATATCTTTTTTTAGTTCTTATATCGTTAAAATTACATTGTTTTTCAATATTTTAAGAAAAATTCTAAATTGATTTATTTATATCTGTTAGAGTTTGAATTTTGTAGAAGCTGAACCTGAGACAGAAAATTCTGTGAAAGTGGTATAGTGAAAAAGATGCCAGGGGGCGGGTACTCTTCAATACCTCACTGTCAAGTATAATGTTAATTGTAGGGCTTTGGTAGATACCCTGTGTCAGGTGAAGAAGGCCCTCTTCTATTCCTTTGTCTACATCTTTGCCCTACATGTTCATTCAAGTGCTGAATGACAATGACTGATTTTTGATTGTTGGACCAACCTTTGAATTTCTGATATAAATCCCACTAGGTCATGGTATATTCGTCCTTTCCTATTGTAGGATTTACTTTTTTCTTCTGTAGTCAACCGGAAGCCGAAGCTGGTGAAGGTACACTTAAGGCTGCCGTAGTTAATCGATGTCAGTGTGCTTATTACTGCAGGCTTCACCTACCAGATTTTAAACTTCTTGAGCGTAAAGATTGTTTCTAGACATAATTTATTTGGTATGTTTTCACATCTTAGTGTTGGATAAAAAGAAGCACAGTAAGTATTGGTGGTTTGGCTAACCATTTTGTATGTATTTTAATTTAACCTTTTCAAGTTGCTGTGAAAAGTTTTGTGCTTATCATATACTTTTTTTTTTTATTGTATCCAGAAGTCTTCTATACTGCTCTCAAATAAACTTGGCAATTTCAAATGTTTTATGTATGAAGATTAATAGAAGAATGAGGATGTCTGACATCTGAGGTTAGAGGCTATAGTTTTCAGGATATTCTTTGCTTCATCTGAGTTAATTAGTAGCAACATGGATGTCTCACAGGAATTTCCAAAACTCCCACTTATTTCTTAAGTGTATTAACAAGTCCTAAATAATTTGCCTGGAAATTTTTGTATCCCAGGTCATCCTTTTCATACACAGGAATACATAATTCAAGGAGAGTTACTAGCAAGGAGACATATGTATAAAACAGAGATGCAAAAATTGCAAATAAAACTACCAAATTTCTGTCTTTCTTAAATGAGATTGGGGTTGTATAACATACTAGTCTATGTATTTTATTCACTTTCTTAATAAATAATAAAAATCTGTAATCTAAATTGAATGATAATTTTTATTAAAGAATATAAATACCATAGCTACCTAGAACAAATATTAGAATTTACCAGGATTATTTGGATTATAACATACACCTTCCCACTGTCCCCAAAATAATACATTAATGTTATTCAGTGGACTCAATATTTCCATGATCCTATCATTTTTTTTTAAATTTTGGGACTTTTTTACATAGTCAGCGTTCACTATGACATTCTTTTCTTCTAAAACCTGGATTGTACTAAGAGTGTGTAATTTTGGTTAAATGAAACTTATTTAGTTATATTATGAAAGTACTCAATGTCTTGTAATGAAATATTTAATTAAGAAATTGAAACTAGGGCCGGGCGTGGTGGCTCAAGCCTGTAATCCCAGCACTTTGGGAGGCCGAGACGGGCGGATCACGAGGTTAGGAGATCGAGACCATCCTGGCTAACACGGTGAAACCCCGTCTCTACTAAAAAAATACAAAAAACTAGCCGGGCGAGGTGGCGTGCGCCTGTAGTCCCAGCTACTCGGGAGGCTGAGGCAGGAGAATGGCGTAAACCCAGGAGGTGGAGCTTGAAGTGAGCTGAGATCTGGCCACTGGCCACTGTACTCCAGTCCGGGTGACAGAGCGAGACTCCGTTTCAAAAAAAAAAAAAAAAAAAAAAGAAATTGAAACTAGAAAACACAAAGAATTCTTTGTAATTAAATTATGACTATATACTTCTACACAATATTTACATCTAAAAAAGATGTGTGTATGTGTATATATATGTGTGTGTGTATATATATATATCTACTGCAATTGCATTATACATCAGATTAACTTGAGTTTTATATCTCCTATTCCCATGCAAGTGACATTTATATTATAAATTATAGAAGGAGATTTGTTGCTATATAAAGTAACTCTATATATTTTGACAAATTATATTTTAAGTATTTGTGGTTGTAAGGGATCCAAGCAAACATTGTTATTGTGCAGAATTTACCTGAGAATAAAATGCATTGGGATAGTTCTGTGGGAGTCTTTGACTTCCAAGACCCTAAACTAGTAGATGAGCTGAAGGGGAGATAGAGTGGGTCAACTAGTTCTTAAGCCTTCCTAGTATTTCTCTCCATTGAGTACTGAAGAAAAGGGGCACATTTCATAAAATGATTAAGACCCAGTGAAAACTATTCTCTTGTATGTTAAAATATAATCTAAACATTAAAAGAGGATGTTATTTCCTTTCTCATTGCTCTTTATGCAGTAGGTGCTAAGAGATGCAGCTAACAAAGAAAATTATTATAAATCTTCATTGTCCCTATTTATCTAATGTCTGTTCTGGCCCTAGGAACTACAGTGTGAATCAGTCTCCCTACCATTATTTTGGGAACCACCATTTAACACTGTTGCAGTTTTCTTGGAGGCAGACCAAATAGAAAGAATTCTTTTTTCAGAGAAGAGGTGCATGAGAACATGGAATGAGAACTCCTTAGGATAAATTGTAGCTGGCTGAAAAACAAAGTGATACAGATTTCTGTCACTAAAGAGGATTCTTGACAAGTGAACACCTGTCTCGTAGTAAGTGTTCATCTTTTATCTCTGTACTCCTGCTAGAAAGTGTCTTTCTAACCCCTTTTGTTCTGACATGGTAGGAGTCAGGATAGTGTACTCTCATGCTTTTTAATCTTTCTTTCCATTTGCTACTCTTCATCTTTTCTGGCTAAATTATATTTTGTGCAAAATGGCCAATTAATATATCATCCAACATTTCAAGTCCTGTTTAATATTTTAAGCATCTGTGCTTCTAAGTTTCTTATGTAAGGACAATTCTTTTCAGTAGCTATTAATAAGTAGTAATTAGCCAGAAGGTAGCACACTTGGTATGAACATTTAGTGATAATTAAGTCCCTGATCTTAGTCTTAACGTGTGAATGTGTAACCATTCAAAATGTTTAAGGTGGACAATGAAGCACATGGACCCACTACTAACAGTGGAAAAATGGAGATGAAAGGGTGATAAACAACTGCAATATCAACACCTGATTCTGAGGGTATTACTGAGAAGCTTTAGCTAGAGATGTGGAACCAAACGAGAAAGTAGGAACATGATATTTGGTTGGTGCAATGAACATAAGAAACATGCAAACAGAAGTAAAGCCTTAAGAAAAATATTTTTTTCCAATGGGCAACAGGATTCTGTGAAAGAATAAACTTGACTGATACTTTCTATCACAGAAGTCCTTGACCTGAGATCAATAGAGGACTGGAAATGATTGAAAGCTCTGTGAGGTACTTCTGGTATTTTCACCACTTCAGAAATCCTAACAAAGTATGCACTTAGCCATGAGAAGTTTATACACACTAACTATAATCCCAAGTGTTTTTTCTTGCTTTAGAGGCACGTTAGTATGATATGGAAATGCAGCTCATATGGCTATCATTTTAGTAGACTAGTGATGGCAGAAAGTAATGTAAGAGGTAGTATACCTTTCAAAAATACATTCTCCTTCTCCCTACCACATTCACGGGAGGCTTATGCTACCCAGGCCTTTGATTTTAGATTCAGCATGGGAACTGTTTAGTTCAGGGATGCCACAAGATAGACACAGGGTCTTAAAAATGAGTTTATACAGTTTGATGTTTTCCTTGCATCTTTGCTGTTAACATGAGGAAAATGTACATTCTCTAGCCTGCTGTTGAAATACACTTTTGGAGTAGAACTTGCTCCAAACAGGTCTTTAAAGCCACTTAGCTTTACCCACCTCAAACACCAGCCAACCCACAAACACTCAAGGAAAAGCAATCCTTATTGTATGATACTGAGATATTATTTATTTATTTTTTGCGTTGTTTTTGACAGCTGTACACAGTGAGTGCTAAGAAATTAAGCCAGAAAATTAGACAAAGCCTAAGTTATTTGATAGATAAATAGTAAGTCGTTTTGAAAGACTTTTAGGAAGACTCCGAATTCCCATTTAGATAGGTCATTTCACTGAATCTGCGGAACATACATTCTGAATCGGGATGGTGGCAGAAGTTTAAAGATGACAGTGATAGAGGAAAGGGAATGTATATATAAATTCAATACAAATTATGTATTTGTATCATGAATTTGTATACACAAATTCAATACCAATTATTCTTAACATAATAGGTATTTGACAGCTATTTGCAAGTAGAGGTATTACCTCTCAGCTCCAAATTTACTGTCTATTACATGCTCTGTGATAATAAAAATGGACACTGTAGAACGTTTCTTCTTTACAGCAGGCAAGAAATCTTCTGCTATAGAAAGGAAAATATTTCTCCTCCTGGTTTGTGTGTGCTTCTTGTGCCCTTTTCTTCCTCCTGCTATACAGATACAATCCATATTATGCAGTTTCTCGGTAAGTTGGCAGCCTCATTTCTGGCCTGGTTACCACCACATCACAGTTCTCTTAGGAAGGACGTAGTGTACCCCAGGCCTTTTGTTGTTCATTCTGTGAACAGGCTCCTCCTTCCTTAATTCCCTCTACGCGCTCATTCATATGCCTAGTCTACCTGCATCCCTCGCGTATATCAGGAATCACCTGACACAGACAGAGCCCCACACCACTCAGCCATTTAGAAATCCCTGGGTGTGGACTTTCTCTGTGGACCTTTCCACAAGGCTTTGTCATCTCTGCCCCATAGTGTTGTCACCCGCTTGAAAATCCCAGCCACAATTTTCACCAATCTATACCCTGAACAGGTATTTTCTGCTTACCTGGCAATTGTAAACCAACTTTGGCCAAGTTCAACCCAGAGAATTACTCCATCATCTGGTGAGCTGCCACCATACCTACTCCATTAATGTCTGAAACACAATATTGGGAAGAATATGCCACTTCCAAGTTTGTCTCTTCTTGCGATTCTCTCTTTCAGACCTAGGGTATTTTTTAAATAATTATCCTTACCTTTTATTCTTCTGATATAATTGATAATTCTTTATGTTAAATTTTACCATTTAAAATTAATGTGTAGTTTATTTTTCCTGATTGAATTCTAATTGATACAGATCATTGCTTAATTAATTGCAGAAATTAAGAATAATGTCAAGGAGGATTCTAAGATGTGGAATCGTTGACTGATAATACATGAAGTAGTAGCAAGTAGGAAAAGAAAATCAATTCCAGTTTAAATCTGGATAATGGGAAACACTCGGAGAGCATTCCGAGGTAATTGGCCATCAGGCAGCGAGATAATGTAACTAAAGTTTGATGGAGAGAGGACAGATAGGAGATATAAATTACTGAGTCATCAGCATTCAAGAGCAAGTCAAAATTACGAGAGTGGAAGTGATCACCTAAACGAAGTATGATGCATGATAAAAGCAGAAACTCCAGGACAGAAATCTAGGGAACTCTAATATTTAATAACTTCTAAGAAAAATATAGAAGTAGCCATGAGAGGAAATTAGATATTTCCTCAAGTATGGAGTGATTAGTGATGCCAAATATTAGAGAACACTGTATTAATATGAAGTATGAAGAAACACCCATTCAATTTGGCAATTCAATTACATTAAAAGATTTTTAGTTCTTTTTCTAGACTAGGAACTAAATTCTCATGAGTTGGGAAGAAAATGTCAGGTGAGATGACAGAGACCTCTAGGGTATGTTGTTTTTTGTAAAGTTTAAATGAAAAGAGAAAGAGATAAAACATTAATTTCCAGGGCACATGGCACAGAAGGACAAGATGGACTTAATTTTTAGGGTGAGAGAGCTATAAGCATGTTAACAAAGGAAAAGTAGTTAGAGGGAGAAATTTTCAGATAAAAGATACAGTAGTAATCAATAGAACCCAATATCCAGGGAACAGAAGGTGGGGTTAAGAGCACCTGTGGAAGGTTTAGCTTTGAAAAGAATGTGATACCTAATCCTTTGAAATTGGAGTCATGGGCAGTGTTTTTGATGTAAAAAATTATATGTAATATGGGGTAGTAGATATCAGATAATTCTATGCTTAATGATTTAAATATTCTGGATGTAAAGTCATCTGTTGAGATTGATGAAGTTAGGAGAAAGGTAAAGCTCTTTGGAGGAATTAGAAATAAAGTATGTTGAGGAGCTTTGGTTAGAAATGTGTGACTCAATAATATGTAATAAGAACAATCAGTGGCATGTGTAGATATGTGCTTGTGTTACTATGTGTGTGTCTCTATGTTTCCAACCAGTACTCATCTGCTCATGTACATCAGTAATATACCTTTGTTTTGGCCAAATGGTTTTCCATAAATATTTTCCCCAGCCATCCTTTTAACTGGGAGTAGATGAAAGAGACTATGCTAATGCATAAGTAATCTTGTAGTAGAATTCTACACAGTAATGAAAGTCAGTTGCAAATCTCTATCTTTGGGTAACTTTAGAATCAACAGAGAACA
>NW_022333596.1:0-22457 GCF_002776525.5 Piliocolobus tephrosceles | reverse complement strand
GTCCTGGATTACACTCCTGACTCTTCCTCTTTCAAGTTGTAGGGTATTGTTTCCTTCTGATCTTGGCTCAACCAGGTAATAAATATTGAAGTTATTCTTAAATGTGTACATTTCTACTACATATCTAGGCGGACTCTAGAAGTCTTTTTTTGTGTGTGTATGTGTGTCTGTCTGAGTTTTCTAATCTCTAAAATTAGGATAATTCTTACTCCATAAAGTTGTTTGGAAGATCAAATGAACTAATTAATATACACGCAGACATACACACACAAATTTTATAAAGTAAGGATAGTAATGAACTAATTAATATATAAACATATGTTAAATAATATTAAATATATTAATATAATTAAATATGTAAATATGGTTCATGGTTTAGTGCATCTACAAGAGACTTAAATTAGTGACTGAAATTAATGGAAAATGTAGATTTCACTATTTATCCATAACTTCATTTCTTTAATTCAAACATATAAAGAAGTCCACATGCACGTTATATCAATCTCTTAATCTCTTTGATATTGACTTTTACTTTTCAAAATTATTACTGTTATTTAGGACCCAAAAGTTTAAATTAGCAATTAATTGTTCATACCGGCAAGAATTACCAAAAGGCACACAGATATCATTGAGGAGATACTCATGGTATATGCATGGCATTGTGTTTGCATATACCATAAACTTGGTGCCTTGAGTTTTAAATGTTCTTCAGGAGACAAAGGCAGGTCATTCAGTTTATACCAGAAGAGAAGTGAGATGAGATCCCTTCATAAAGTTAGGGAGCTCATCTACATGAATAGTGCTAAAAGAAAATGTCTTCACATGGTGTTTGAGATTTGAATTTTAATGACCTGTATATTCTGTGAAAACTCAATAATAGCAAATTTTATTGAATGCCTTCTCAAGGTAATATTATCCTACTTTCTGATGCTAAAAGTTGGATCCACAAACATGTAGCAGTATCTGCACTATCAAGAGCTTGTTAGAAATACAGACCCTGTCATTCTTCTCCAGGCATCCTATCAAATTATATTTTTAAACAAGATCCGAGGTGATTTGCATGCATATTGCCATAGTTTTCTATTGTTGCTGTAACAAACTTAGTGAAACAATGTGCTGTAACCACAAACTTAGCAGAATAAAACATTGAATATTATCTTATTGAAGATCAGAAGTCTTAAAATGAAGGTGTCAAAAGGTGAAGTTTTTTTTTTCCTGGAAGCTGTAGGGAAGTATTTGTCTCCTTGCCTTTTCTAGCTCCTGAAGGCTCTTTGCATTCTTTGGCTTGTAGAGTCTCCTCCATCTTCAAGGCCAGCCTGTAACCATTCAAAACTTTCTCTCTCTTTTACCCCATTTCTATAATGACATCTACTTTCCTTGCTATGACCTTCCTGCCTCCCTGAATAAGGGCCCTTTTGATGACATAGGTCTTACCTGGATAATCCAAGATTCTTAGATTAACCCTACTTGCAATGTCCCTTTGCCATATAGAGTACCATATACACAGCTTCTAGGAAGTGAGACTTGGGCATATTTGGGGGATGGATGGGCTCTTATTCTGTCTACTGTAAACATTAAAGACAGAGAGAGCACTACCTTAGAAACCTGAAAGAAGAACATGTAAATACAAAAGCTCAAGTTCAACTTGGGTACTTTGGGATTTTCATTGAATAAGATCAGCTGAACAGGGACTCATAAACAAAAATTACTGGTCAATTGAAGAATCAATATAGCATGTGAGAAAGTCAGCAGAAAGAGCAAATAACAGAACAGAATGCAGAATTGGAACATCATAATGCTTATAAATGTGTATTTAAAGAGGTAATATTCTAAATAAAAAAATATGAACATGAATTGCAAAAACAAGTTGTCATGTTAATAGAGTGGTCCAGCAAACTCAGATATGCCATCACATGCAAGAATCTTGAATGGAGAAGCAAATATCAATTTCCTACATACTTTTAATCTAATATAGAATGAATTTATCTAAATCTAAAAATATCATACATGTGAGTTATGTTTATTTTACTACATCAAATACCACCTGGGGGCTCTCTATCACACAAATGAAGTCAAATGCAACAAACAAACAACAACAACAACAACTCTATACAGATCACATAGGACTTTTAGTGTGGTCTGTGGTTTGATGCAAGTCTATGAACAGTTTGTCACTGGGCCATGACAAGATGACACAAAAAATAAAAGTTTTTAAAAAACTTTTGTAGTAAGCCTAACTACAATCTTCAAAGTGCATAATCAGGAAACTTGTCTCAATGAATATGAATGAAATCAGTGTAAATGTTGTCCATCTTACAGGGTACATTGTGTCTGATATAACTACTAGCGTGACAGTTTAATCTGTTAAATGAAACCCAAAACTATAAAACAGCATAAGAATTTACTTGTGTACACAAGTTGTTTTTATAAACATCATTTGTATCAAAACTTTTTAGCATGTATAGTTATATATGTATAATTATATATATAGTTTATATAACACTATAGTTTTACAGTATTCATAATTTAGGAAAGTATTTTATAGTATTCATAAGTTAAGAAAGTATTTTTATTATATTTTTCACCCTAATTTTTATATGATGAAACAAGTTCACTTTACGCTTTTCTCAAGAATTAGTAAATTAGTTCATACACTCTGGAAAGCAGTTTGGAGATTTCTCAGAAAACTTAGAACTACCATTTGATCCAGCTATCCTATTATTGGGTATATATCCAAAAGAAAATACATCCCTCTACCAAAAAGACATATGCACCCATATGTTTATTACAGCACTATTCACAACTGCAAAAATCTGGAATCAATCTAGGTATCCATCAATGGTGGACTGGACAAAGACAATGTATATATACACCATGGAATACTATGCAGTCATAGAATAGAAAAAAATTGTGTCCCTTTCAGCAATGTGGATGCAGCTGGAGGTCATTATCCTGAGTAAATTAATGCAGGAAGAAAAATTAAATACCACATGCTTTCATTTATAAGTGGAAGCTAAACATTGAGTACTCATGGACATAAATATGACAACAATAGACACTGAGGACTACTAGAGGGAAAAGTTTGAAAAACTGTTGTTTACTCTGCTCAGCATCTGGGTGACAGGATCATTTGTACCTCAAACCTCAGCATCATGCAATATACCCAGGTAACAAACCTACACAGGTTCTCCCTGAATCTAAAATAAAAGTTGAAAAAATAACAAGTATGCATGTTTGGAAAATGGTTATTTTTAATTTTTACAGGTATATAATAGGCATATATATTATGGGGAACAAGAGATACTTTGCTGAAGGCATACAATACTTAATCATGTCAGGAGCAGGGCATGGTGGCTCACACCTGTAATACCAGTGCTTTGGGAGGCCGACATGGGTGGATCACCTGAGGTGAGGAGTTCGAGACCAGCCTGGCCACCGTAGTGAAACCCTATCTCTACTAAAAATACAAAATTAGCTGGGCGTGGTAGTGGGCTCCTGTAATCCCAGCTACTTGGGAGGCTGAGGCAGGAGAATCGCTTGAACCTGGGAGGTAGAGGTTGAAGTGAGCTGAGATTGTGCCATTGCACTCCAGCCTGGGTGACAAGAGTGAAACTCCATCTCAAAAAAAAAAAAAAAAAATTACTTCAAGGTAAATGGGGTATCCATCATCTCAAGCATGTATTCATTATTTGTGTTATAAACAATCCAATTTTACTCTTTTAGTTATTTCAAAATATACAATAAATTATTGTTGCCTGTAGTCACCCTGTTGTGCTGTCAAATACTAGATCTTACTCATTTTCACTAGTTGTATTTTTCTACCCGTTAACCATCCTCCCACACTACTACCTTTCCCAGCCTCTGGTACCTATCCTTATACTCTCTATCTTCATGAGTTCAACTGTTTTAATTTTTATTTCCCACAAATAAATGGGAACACGCAACATTTGTCTTTCTGCACCTGACTTATTTCACTTAACATAGTGATCTCCAGTTTCATCCATGTTTTCATGAAAATGACAAAATCTCATTTTCTCTAAGGCTGAGTAGTTCTCCTCTGTGTATAGGTACCACATTTTCTTATCTATTCATCTGTTGACAGACACTTTGGTTGTTTCCAAATCTTAGGTATTGTGACTAGTGCTGCAATATACATGGGAATGCAGATATCTCTTCAGTATACTGACTTATTTTCTTTTGAGTATATCCAGCATCTCTTAGGAACTTACACAAATTTACAAGAGAAAACCCAATTAAAAGGGGGGAAAAGACAAGAAAAGACACTTATTGAAAGAAGACATACATGCATCCGACAAGCTTGTGAAAAAAACCCTCAACATCATTGATTGTTAGAAAAATGCAAATCAAAACCACAATGACATGTCATCTCACACCAGACAGAGTGGCTATTCTTAAAAAGTCAAAAAAAAAAAAAATTGCTGGCGAGATTGTACAGAAAAGGGAATACTTACACACTGTTGGGAGTGTAAATTAGTTCAACCATTGTGGAAAGCGATATGGCAATTCCACAAAGAGCTAAAAACACAACTACCATTCCATCCAGCAATCCCATTATTGCATATATACCCAGAGGAATAGAAATCAGTCTACCATAAAGACACATGCATGTTAATGTTCATTGCACCACATCACATTGGTAAAGATGTGGAATCAACATAAATGCCCATAAATGACAGATTGGATAAAGAAAATGTGGTACATATACACCGTGGAATTCTATACAGCTATAAAAAATAATGAGCTCATGTCTTTTGAGGGAATATGGGTGAAGCTATAGGCTATTTTCCCAAGCAAACTAATACAGAAACAAAACCAAATACCGCGTGTTCTCACTTATAAGTGGGAGCTAAATGATGAGAACTCATGAACACAGAGATGGGAACAGTAGACACTGGGGCCTACTTGAGGGTAAAGGGTGGGAGGAGGGAGAGAATCAGAAAAAATAACTATCGTGTACTAGCCTTAGTACCTGGGCGATTAAATAATCTGTACAACAAACCCCTGTGACACAAGTTTACCTACACAACAAACCAGCATATATACCACTGAACCTGAAATGAAAGTTCAAAAAAAGAATAATTATTAATGATATCGGTGATCTTGACATTGCACATCTGTGAGAAGATATCACCAAACCCTGAAAAAATTGATAGATCATTCTGAGTTTTATTTTCACCAAGAGAAGATTTATGTATAGGAATTTTAGAATAAGCCTATTTATTTCATCAAAACACTTTAATTTGACAAGGTTAATTGTTGAAAATACAACTAGTGATAAAATGCTGAAAATGAATTTTAAAGATAGAGCATCACTTGCTACATTTTGAAGGAAAGTTTAAGTGATTCGTATGAGATTATTGAAATTGCTTTAAAACTGTTTCTATTCTCAACACAGGACTCTGAGACCGGTTTTTTAGTGAGTGTTATCAAAAAAAATAGTGAAACAGTTTAGATACACATTATTGTCTGTGGATAGCACTACTGCCAATGCAAACTAGATTAAGTTAATAAGTGAGTTTGTCTCATTAATATTTGCTATTAGTATTTACCCAGAGAGTGTTTGCATGCTTTTAATGTGGAGAATAATCATCTCCCTCATAAATTTGTATTTAGTTTCATCTGTATAATGACAAAAAGTTTGTGTATAATTTCTCTAGTAATTGACTACTTGCATTTGCAATAAATGACTTAAATAGATATTTAATTATTTCCCTATGTAGTGTTGGTTGTGATTATATTACCATTTAGTATGCCTTGTTGGATAGAAAACATGAAAAATCTTGGGTTTTATTTCATAGATTTTTATTGTTTGGTTTTTCTAGTAATTCATTTAACTTTTTAAAATGTTTCGGACTGTGATAGATTGGGATTTTTAGAGGTGGTTGTTTATCACCAATAGTTTGATTAATGGTGATCCAGTGGATTTTAGTAAGATAATTACAAATACTTGAGGTGTGACGCCACAAAGAGCCGTAATGGACTCAGCGTTCAACAGCTATGGAAAAAGTTACGTGGATATTTCAGAGGAAAGATGAAGAATAAAATACTTTCATACTACAGAGATAAAGGACAGAGAAACTTCACTGTATTTCTTTGAGAACCTAAAGGAAAGAAAAAAAAAAAGAAAGAAACTGAGTAGGATTTAAAGGAGCACCTTCAATTTTCTCTCACTTTTGCATAATGACTTTGCCAATAATAGTGGTGAAGAACTTTGGTTCTTTAGAAGAAAAGATACAGATTACAGTTGATTGCATTGCAATGTTTTTTCCATCCCACTGAAATTACTCTGGGGGTCTCTTGTATAAAAATTGATTCTTCCTCATAATGCCGAGATGTGTATTTGTTTAGTACTAATGAAAACAATAACACTAATGTACTTTTGAATTTAGTTGAAGAGATGAATAAAACCCTCAAATTATCTATGAGAAGGTTCATTACGGTTTTCTTTTGAGGTTCCACTTACATTTTTTTCTTACATAAAAACGTTACACAGAATCAGAACTCATTATCTATGTGAATAGCTATTATAATATTTTGAAAGCCTATTAAATATAGACACTTTATATTCACCCAACTTTTACAGATATTAGGTATTCTACATGTATTATCTCAAATTTATGTGAGGTTCCTTCTAAATAAACACATATCATCAATTTGCAGATGGAGAAATTTAAGCAGAAAAAGTTAAATAACATGCCCAAAGCCACCCAGGTAGACTGTGATAATGCTGAAGTTAAACCCAGCTCATTTTGATTCCAAAGACCGTGCCCTTTCTACTCTAATAGATTGTCACCGTATCTTTCACTGCTGTTATTTCCTAAATAACGTTTCATAAAAGCAAAATGTACACATTTAAAAAATCTATTTAAAAATATCAAATGAACAAAATCTCTATTTTTCAACTTGGCTATTTGGCATTTCATGTGATTTTGTTTCATGGAAGCTGTTATGGGACTGGCTTTTCTTGATGAAATTTGCTACATGAAACTAGATCAATGTAAACTACTAACTGGATGATTCATATCTTAGTCTGCTGTTGTACAAAAAAAATGGCAGTTGTATAAAGCTCTCCAAGGAGACTTGTTTTCCAAAAGCAATAATTGATATGAATGAAATGTAAGCTTTGGATAAAGGTTACAGAGATATTTGATTGTTCTGCATTAAGAAATCATTTTTCAAATTAGCATTAAAAGAAATCTATTTTTTCCATATATCTTCTACATATATGGGTGATTTCTTTTCCTGTAAGATATGGTAGTTGCTTGTGTGGAATTTCTAATATGTTTTTTCTTGTCTACAAAACCATGTGGGTATTTTTCCACTGATTCTCCTTTTCTTTTCCAGCAATATTTCCTTGAAGTCAACAAATGAGAAAAGTGCTTTGATTCTACCTTCTCACTCACTAAGTTATCAAGAGTCACCAATGTTGCCTAGCACATTGCATTTTCCTCATTCTACACACAGTTTATCTGATGGGGCTATAATCTTCTTCTTTTGGGATATTAGGGCAAGGATTTAATTCTGACTCTCCAGTGTAATTAGCCAGTAGCCATATATGCCTACTGAGCAGTTGCTATCTGTCTGATCCAAATTGCTATTACCTGGAAGCATACACTATACATTGAGTTTGAAGTATACATGTAAATCGATAAACGTTTAGCCACTTCATTATGTAAATAAAAACATAATGATGCTATTTTTCTTTAATTTGTATTTTACCTTACTGAGGAAAAGTATAACTGGCACTTCTTTGGACAGCAGTTGGTTGGGGATAGTGATGAGGATTAATGCAGGATTGAACTAAGTTTAGCAGGTCTCGGTAAGGATGGAACAAATAATCAGAATTCATTAGCCTGTTGATTCAAGTAACTCGATTAATTGGCCACAGACAAAAAAAAATAATAGAGGCAGAACGCGGTGGCTCACGCCTGTAATCTTAGCACGTTGGGAGGCCGAGGAGGATCGCAAGGTCAAGAGTTCGAGACCACCCTGGGCAACATGGGGAAACCCTGTCTCTACTAAAGATACAAAAATTAGCCAGGCATAGTGGCACGTGCCTGTAGTCCCAGCTGCTTGGAAGGCTGAGGCAGGAGCATCGCTTGAACCTAGGGAGTGGAGGTTACAGTGAGCTGAGATCACACCATTGCACTCCAACCTGGGTGATGGGGCAAGACTCCACCTCAATCATAATAAAGGTAATAATAATTAGAAAGTGACGCTTTAGTAGCAGTAAGTAACATTCGGGTGATTTTCATTCATATGGGGATATTTGAACATTTTAAATGAGATTATAATATAAAGTTCCCTCCTTCATTTTTCTTTGAAAAAGGTGGCATAGGGTTCTCTCAATAATTTACATGAGAACAATTCCTGGTTACTTTATGTAAAATCTGCAATGTAAAAGAAGGTCCCCAAAGCCACAAATAAAACTAATTGGAAGAAATACTATGCAAGAGTGTATAGAAATTCTAACAGGTCTCAGTAAATGCATTACAAAAGCTGAAATCTTACACAGCATTCAGCATGCATCATGCGTCATGGTAGTTTTTTTGCGGGGAGGGTGAACATAAAAAGTAAAATCAGAATATGACAATAACTCCCAGAGAACACACTTTTGTTGTTGTTGTTTTTTGTTTGTTTGTTTGTTGTGTTGTGTTTTGTTTTTGAGACAGTCTTGCTCTGCTACCCAGGCTGGAGTGCAGTGGCACAATCTCGGCTCACTGCAACCTCTGCCTCCTGAGTTCAAGTGATTCTCCTGCCTCACTCAGCCTCCTGAGTAGCTGGGATTACAGGATCCTGCCACTTCACCCAGTTAATTTTTGTATTTTTAGCAAGGACGGGGTTTCACCATGTTGGCCAGGCTGGTCTTGAACTCCTGACCTCAGGTGATCCACCCGCCTCGGCCTCCCAAAGTGCTGGGATTACAGGTGTGCACCATCGCACCCAGCCGAGAGCACATAGTTTGTTTTCTTTGAGCATTCAAATAAAAAGTATGAAATAAATGATTTTTAAAACATCATCAATATTGTCTCCCTTACGCATGATATAATGACAGAAAAAGTTGGTAAAAACTTAGAGTCTTTGGAAGTAAAAAGGTAAATGGCGTCTGATATCACTGAGAATTTTGATTTGTCTTGTTGAAACATACATGGGGTAACTTTTATGGAAACTGATTCATCAGTGTATTATGTAGATGCATATTTTCTTTTACAAATGAAAACTATAACTTTGATGTGTACTTAAACTTAGCTGAATAAATTATAAAATATATATTCAAGTGATCTATATAGAACTTTCTGGTTGAGTTACACTGGTTTTACAGACAGTATCTATAATATACATGTAAGAACATAGCTAAGAAGGTATTATACCATCCTTTCACAGATGACAAAACTGAGGCACAGAAAAGTATCTGATTTGCCCAAAGATTCCACATGTTTAGCCCGATAGTACTGGAAGTTACATCCAGCTCTCTGATTCCAAAGTCCCTTCCCTTTTTACTACGTTATGCTTATCTTCTATATGAATGCTACTTATGTTTAAATATATTTTCATGCAAGTAAAATATGAATAATTGGAAAAAGTCTATCATGTTTCTAGTAACCTTCTAAGTAAACATGTTCTAGTTAAAGAGATTCTCTATTTTAACTCAATCATTTGACATTTTACTTTTCGGTTGCATTGCCATTGTACTTTATTTTAAGTTCCAGCCTACACTGCAGGATGTGCAGGTGGATTACGTAGGCAAACGTGTGCCATGGTGATTTGCTGCACCGATCAACCCATCATATAGATATTAAGCCCGGCATGCATTAGCTATTTTTCCTGATGCTCTGACCTCCCCTGACAGGCCCCAGTGTGTGTTGTTCCCCTCCCTGTATCCAGGAACAGAAAACCAAGCACCATATGTTCTCGCAGCTGAACAAAATTGTTCAGCTCCCACTTAAAAGTGAGAACGTGGTGTTTGGTTACACCGTTGTATGTCTATGTTGTATGTTGCGTGTATGTCTTCTTTTGGGAAGTGTCTGTTCGTGTCCTTTGCCTACTTTTAAATGGGGTTGTTTGTTTTTGTTTCTTGTAAATTTGTTTCAGTTCTTTGTGGATTCCAGATATTAGACCTTTGTCAGACGGATATATTGCAAAAATGTTCTCCCATTCTGTAGGTTGCCTGTTAATTCTGATGATAATTCCTTCTGCTGTGCAGAAGCTCTTTAGTTTAATGAGATCTCATTTGTCAATTTTTGCTTTTGTTGCAATTGCTTTTGGTGATTTCATCATAAAATCTTTTGCCCATGCCTATTTTCAGAATGGTATTGCCTAGATATTCTTCTAGGATTTTTATAGTTTTGGGTTTTACATTTAAATTTAACCCATCTTGAGTTAATTTTTGTATAAGGTTTAAGGAAAGGGTACAGTTTCAATTTTCTGCATGTGGCTAGCCAGTTTTCCCAGCACCATTTATTAAATAGGGAATCCTTTCCCCGTTGTTTGTTTTTGTCAGGTTTGTCAAAGATCACATGGTTGTAGAGGTGCGGTTTTATTTCTGAGTTCTCTATTCTGTTCCATTGGTCTATGTGCCTGTTTTTGTACCAGTACCATGCTGTTTTGGTTACTGTAGCATTGTAGTATAATTTCAAGTCAAGTAGCATGGTGCCTCCAACTTTGTTTTTTTTTTTTTTGTCTGTGATTGTCCTGGCTATACAAGCTCTTTTTTGGTTCCATGTGAATTTTAAAATAGTTATTTTTCCAATCTGTGAAGAAAGTCAATGGTAGTTTAATGGGGATAGCATTGAATTTATAAATTGTTTTGAGCTCTAATGCCATTTTCATGGTATTGATCCTTCTTATTCATGAGCCATAAGCATGAAATGTTTTTCCATCAGTTTGTGTCCTCTCTGATTTCCTCGAGCAGTAGTTTGCAGTTCTTCTTGAAGAGGTCCTTCATGTCCCTTGTTAGCTGTATTCCTAGGTATTTTCTTCTCTTTGTGACAATTGTGAATGGGACTTCATTCATGATTTGGCTCTTTGTCTGTTGTGGGTGTATAGGAATGCTTGTGATTTCTGCACACTGATTTTGTATCTAGAGAATTTGCTGAAGTTGCTTGTCAGCTTAAGAAGCTTTTGGGCTGAGTTGATGGCATTTTCTAGATATAGGATCATGTAAATGGAAACAGAGACAATTTGACTTCCTCTCTTCCTATGTGGAATACCATTTATTTCTTTCTCTTTCCCGATTGCCCTGGCTAGAACTTCCAATACTATGTTGAATAAGAATGGTGGAGAGGGCATCCTTGTCTAGTGCCGGTTTTTAAGGGAAATGCTTCCAGCTTTTGCCCATACAGTATGATATTAGTATTGCCATTGTTAAGGTATCAAACTGACTTTTAGAAAATTTGAAACATAAGGCAAAATTTTATCATTATGCTCTACTAATTTGGAGATTTATATTTCTCTCTGACATACAAAGTAGAAGTCAATTAAAACTTCCTAGGGGAACATGTTTTCAGCAAGGTGCAACTTACATGAATAAGGTGTAATCTCTTGTTAGAGGATATAGAGACATGCAGTTGTTGTGAATTACATAACCCTTTCCAAACATTCTAATAAAGTGATTCTACTTCCTCTACAGGTTTTTCTATGTGGGTGATTTATTTAGTTCTATAAATGAATGTATAAATGAATTTAAAATATACTTTTAATTTTTATATTTAGTTATTTTTCAAATATTTAGTATATTTTTATTTGCTTTAAGAGGCACATAATATTTCTCTATTTCTCCATTTCTTATTTCATACATTTATTCTAATATTCTAATATTGACCTTTTAAGGTGTTCTATATAAACACAACTCAACCCATAGTACTCCTCTAATTAATATTCTCCAATGGTCATGCCATCACCTAAATAATAAAATCAAATTCTTTCATTTAGTTTTGTAGGTCTTTCATAATATGACTTATACTTAGTATTCTGACCTGATTTCTCACCATTCCCTGCTTTGCCTTTTATATAGCACTGAGCTCTCAACCATGGTGTTTCTGGCCTTAGAACATTTGCCTAGGTTACTCACTTTTATTCATTCATTAAACACATTTCTGGGACACCTACTTTGAGCAAGAAACTGTGGTTGCTGTTAGTAACTTGAAAAATGAAAACATTGCTTCTGCTCTAAGAAAGCACATTATTTTGTGTTCTTTGGAATAATAATAATAATAAAAAACACCACAGTACAACACGGAAGCTTCTTAGCCCCCAAGAAAACATATTACACTTTCTAAATATCCCTGGTCTGTTTCTCCTCCCTACTTCCTTTTGTTTCATCTTCAAGTCAAGAAATCAGATCACTATCATATTTAATCATCTGCCATGCCATGAGGTCCATTAGGGGCTAATGGAAGCACAGGGTATATGGAAGATGAGGCCGTTTTCCTTGCTTAGTAGACAGTATATCTACAGGGATATAAATGAACTATCTAGAGATTTATTTAACGTGAGGATCAGCAAACTTTTGTCTATTCAGGATCAAATTTTAAATATGTTTGGCTTTTAGTGTTTGTTACAACTGTTTGGCCCTATCCTTGTAGGGCAAAACTAGCCATTGACAACAGGTACATAAATAATGGCGATGGCTGTGTTCCAATAAAGCTTTACCAGAAAAATGGGTGACAGAGTGACTTTGGCCTTCGGGCTACAGTTTATCCACTACTGACTTAATGGATAGAAAATACAATGTATAGTTTAAAAAATTATTCATATAAATATTCAGAGAAATCAAATGCATTCTGTGTTAGGCCCAATCAAGAGAGCATACCTGGTTGCAGTAATTACTAAACAGGCACTTACAGAAAAAAAGTCCAAACCAGGCTTTCTCCACAAAGTTGAATAACAAGAACAAAGTCTTATAGATAGTTACACAAATAACATAGTTGACCTTAAAAAGTCAAACATGGAAAATTACCAGAATTAAATTTAGAGTTCTCCATAGAAATGGTACCATAGGATACACACACATACACAAATAACCACATATATGCATATATGTTTAAATATAAACATACATATATATATATATATATATATATGTAGTCTGACAAGTCTCAAGATGTGCAGATGGCAGACTGGAGACCCAGGAAAGCTGATGGTGTAGTTCCAGTCTGAAAAAAAAAAAAAGAAAACCTCAATGTAGCAGCTATAAAAGTCTGACAGGCAGGAGGAATTCCCTCTTACTCAGTGGAGGGTCAGCTTTTTGTTTTACTCAGGCTTACCTACATTATAGAGGAAAGTCTACTTTATTCAATATGCCAACTTGAATGTTACACTCTTTCAAAAATACCCTGACAGAAATGCCCAGAATAATGTTATACCACTATATGGGCATCCCATAGCTCAGTCAAGGTGACCTAAAATTTACCATCTCATAAAGCAAGTTGGCATTTCTGAGGACAGTTTCTGTAACAGGAGCCAGGAGAGTCTAATTGCCTTTTACAAAGCACCACTTCACCATAACACATGCCTTTTTCCCAGCCAACCTAGGGAACAGAAACCAACAAATTGATGCTAAAAGTTAAAGTTACTTAATACCACTTGAAAATTCATGAAATCAATTGTAGTAATTAGTTCTTCTGGTTTCATGATATTTCCTTTTCCCCAATAGGGTATGCACACACACACACAATCTAATTGCAAAATCACAAATCTATATAATGACAATGCTTTAGTTTGTTTTGTGCTACTATAAAAGAATATCTGTGACTGAGTACTTTAAAATGAACAGAAATTTATTGGCTCCCAGTATTGGAGGCTGGGAAGTCCAAAGTTGAGGAGTAAACATCTGGTGAGGGTTTTCTTGTAGCATTGTTCCATGGTGGAAAGGCAAAGTGAGGATGAGAGAAAGGAAAAGATTGAAATCTCAGCCTCAAACTTTTTATAATCAGCGTTAATCTCTTGATGGGGATAGAGTTCTCATGACCTCAAAACCATCCAGTAGGTCCCATCTCCCACCACTGTTGCACTGGGGGTTAAGTTTCCAACACATGCTTTTAGGGGGCACATTCAAACCATCACAGACGTATATCAAGGGTTTTCTATGTTGTGAAGAGCACATCGCCTTGTCGTACCAGGCTTTGTATAAAGCAAGGTGTGGAGATATTATATATGTAATTTTAATCTGCTTACTTCAGTATTTTGTTAGCAGAATTTGTTAATAGGAAACATAAAATAGGTATAAGCATAACTACTTTTTTATTTAGAGATAAGGTATGGCTCTATTGCTGAGACTAGGCTAGAATAAAGCGGTGCAATCATAGCTCACGGCAGCCTCAAACTCTGGGGCTCAAGCGATTCTCCAGCCCCGGCCTTCCAAGTAGCTAGGACTATATGCATGCACTGCCACACCAGCTGATTTTTAAAATTTTTGCAGAGACAGCATCTTGCCATGTTGCCCCAGCTGGTCTCAAACTCCTGGCCTGAAGCAATATTCCAGCCTAAACCTCCCAAATTGTTGGGATTACAGGCATTAGCCACCACACTTCGCCAACACAACTATGTCCTTATTCTAAACTTATTGTGACATAATATTATCGTGGTCCTTTTTTGTTCTTTTTTTTTTTTCATTCTCTTTACCATAGGAAAAGAAGAAAAGTCATTTTATTTATACCATCTACTCAAATGACAAGTGTGAACATCCCATTGCTTAAAGAAAAAGTCAGTAGATGAATAATTGGTAGTATCAAATACTGCTTTCTTTCACATTGCTGCATCTCTGCCACCCAACCTAACCACCATCACCCAGTTTCACTAAAGGGGCGAACACATTATATATTAGCATAAATAAAATGTATGGAGCCACCACTTAAATGTGGTATCCTTTTAGATTGACACGTATCTATGAAACTGAATTTCTGATGCTAGAACTCTTGAAATACATTTATTTAATTCTCATTGGCCTGAAAAATTCTTTACATCTTAGATTTGTTGAGTTATGTTTATAAAAGTGACTGACATCTACCTCCAATCATTATTTTTCTGGCAAAGAAGATATAGTTTGGGATTTGATGAAACAGCTCTCTTTTATAGGGCTTTTGACAAAAAGAAAAAAAAAATCTTTACAGATTGAAGCATATCTAAAGTCATCAATTTCTGATCCAGTTATAAATATGTCAAATAGCATTCTTCTAAGTAAATAGTGAATATTATTTTTTTATCTTTTCTTCTTCTTCTTTCAAAACCTCTGAGGCTGTCCTGAAAGGAATGTCAAATTTAAAGGAGAGAATATGGTTTGCAATTGAGATTTTCTGTTAACATTCAGTCTGCATTGGTTGTATTCAATGCTTTTGTTTTTTTCTGGATATAGCAGTAAATTTATGTGTTGGTGACATTTCAGAAATCCTATCTTGGACTATGACTTACACTCTGTATTGCATTATAAATACTGACTTGCTTTCAAACCCCATGTGTGTCTCTCACATTGAAACCAACGTGACAGTGAAATTATTATATAACTTACTTTGCAACACTTATTACCCTTGCTGGATATATATATATACCCACACAAACACACACACATATATATATATATATGTGTGTGTGTGTGTGTGTGTGTGTGTGTGTTAGTTACATTCACAACGGCCTCTCGGTGTTGAAGTATGTATATTTGTTTTTATTACCTAAGTTCTATACATTGTATATATTTTTAAAATTTTTTTCTGTGCTTAATGTCTGCTATAGAAAAAATGCATATGTAATTGGGAATTAAGATACCATATTTCAAGTTAGAAACTGATTCTGTTGGAAGGGGAATCTTGTACGTTTGCTCCTCTGGATTTATGTATGCTATGAATTTTGGTAGGGAAACGATTTTTTTCTCTCTAAATTTATTATTAACATTGTCTTAATGTTTCTATTTTATCCTATTGGGTTTCAAACCTTTCTTATGTAATTTTTGGTCATTTTGTTTTACCCTTTCTGTTCTTTTTGTCAGTGTTTCATTTATAGGCATACAAGTGAAAATTCATATCATGTCAGTAATAACACCGATTTTGTCCTTTCTAATAAATAATGTTGTGCCTTGTAAGGTATCCAAGTTGATTTTTTAGTGTGAAATGAAGTCACAAACATAAAATTTCAATGTGCAAAGGCAGTAGTTAAACAGAGCTATTTCTGTCAAAAAATGTGGCAATACTGGAAATGTAACAGGTGGGTCAGAGCTCTGTTTGAATATTTGTTTTGAAACACTTTGCTGAGAATATAAATGTGGAACAGTCATCCTGCCTTTACAGTGTATAACACACTAGTAATGAAAATGTCTAGTTTTTCTTTTTGTCTCCAAACAACAAGGGCTACTATAACAAATTACCACAAACTCGGTGGCTTAAAATGACAGGCATCTATTCTCCCACAATTCAGGAGACCAAAAGCCTGAAGTCAAAGTGTTAACAGGGTTGATTCTTCCTGGGGGCTCTGAAGAATGATCTGTGACATGCCTCCCTTCTAGCTCCTAGTAACTGCTGGCAATCCTTGGTGTTGCTGGGATTGTAGCCATGTGACTTCTGCCTCTGTTTTCACACGGTCTTCTCTGCGTCTCTGTACTTTACCTGCTCTATAGGGAACACCTGTTTTTAGATTTAAGGCTCAACTAAATCAAGGGTGATCTCATCGTGAGACCCTTACCATAATCACATCTGCAAAGACTTGTTTCCCGCCCCCTCACCCCACCCCAGAGAAAGTCACACTTGCAGCTTCCAGGTAGATATGTCTTTGGGGCATTATCCAAACTATTAAAAATCTACCCTCTGGCCTCCAAAAATTTACGTTTGTTTTAAATGCAAACTACATTTACCACCTCTCAATATCCTTGATAGCCCCAACCTATTATAACATGAACTTTAATTCCAAAATCTCATCTAAATAAAAGTCCCTAATCTCATCTAAGTCATATATGAGTGAGACTCTGAGTAGGATCCTTTTGGGAGTAGAATTCTTCTCCATCTGTGAATGTATGGAACTGCACAACAAGTCATCTGTTTCCAAAATACAGTAGTGGCCCAGGTGTAGAATAGATATTTTTATTGCATAATACAAGGAACATGCTGGTCACTGGTTACAAGCAAGTTCAAAACCCAATAGAAAAAAATTTTGTTGGATTTCAAAGCCAGAGATCATCCTTTGTGGCTTGATGTTCTGTTCTCTGGGATGCAGGTGGTCCTTCTAACATCTGTGTCACTCTAAGAGCTATTCTTCTTTTTTTATATAGGATAGTACATATGCAGCTAAGTAGCTCCATGATCCCATTTCCTGCTTATAGAATTGTAGACGTTCAACAGTCTTTTGTCATTGTTTCCTATTTCTGTCTCTTGCAGTCCACGATGGCAATGTTTCTGCTGATATAATATTCTTAAAAACCATGTTGGTGTCTTGTGCATGTCTTGTGGTATAAGCCATCAGACGACAGTTCTCCTCTATCTTTCATGGATAAGCTCATTTGTATTTCTGGCTTCTGCTGAGATATTTGACTAGATGCATGAGTCACACCCTTGGAGTCTTTAGCTAAAGATTGTTAAGCCGTACACTTGAACTTCTCTCGGGAGCACACTTTCTGAACAGTGAATCTCCCATAGATTCTGACACCAATTCTCTAATACCAACTGAGTGTTCTACAATTCAATTCAATTCTGACACTAACTACCTGGAATTAGTGCAGACCCCAGAAGTTAAGGGTTAACTCTTTCAATTCCAATGTTAACTCCTCAGAAATAGCCCCATATCCTATAAGTTAAAGGACAAGGTCCTTAACAGGACTACTCTTACCTCAGATGCCAGCCATGAGAAAGCATCCCCAGGCTACCTGCATTTCCATCTGACTTGGCTACAAATCTGGGAGTTTCTGAAAGCCCCGTTGAGTTTCTTGGGCTTGTAGCTGCATATCCTCAATCTCTGTCTCTATCTTCACATGGCTTTCTCCTTGGTGTCATCCTTATAGAATAGTCTATAAGGATGTCTATTAATGTATTTAGGGCCCACTCTAAATCCAGAAAGATGTCATCTTGAGATACTTTACATTAAATAAATTACATCCACAAATACACTTTACCAAATAAGATCATATTCTTAGGCTCCAGTGGCTATACCTTTTGGAGGAACACAATTCAGTTTACTACAACTCCCCACCTTCCTCTCTTCTCTGTCTTATTCTCTATCATTGCTACTCTTGCTTCCTTTCTCACAAAATTTTTTGATTTACTAAAGTGATCTCTTTCTTGAAGCCAGTGGTTATTTATTTCAAATTTTACTTATAATTAGGAAATCTGGCTAAATTTTTCAAGGTTTACCACCTCTCCTATAGTTCAAACATTGACATTTGAATTTTGACCCTTCAGTCACCTCCTTAAGACATTCAGACATTCACTGCTATGGTTGTTGCATTTATTAATATCTACTTTGCATTGATCACCATTTTATAATCACTTCATTCCACTATACCTTAAATTAACCTTGTTCATAAGTGCTTGAACCTATCTGTGTGTTCATATAGATAAAAATGGTTTCTATTATATAATGCTATTACATACCAGTGCCAATCAAATCCACTAATTGTTTATAGAACTCCTAATACATGCAAGGCCAAGTGCACACAATTTGTCAAACTGTTATCCAGGGGTCTGCTGATTAAAAAAAAAAAAATCATTGCAGGAGCTTGTTGAACCAGCAATTTACAGGCACCACATCAGATCTCTCCAGTAATAAACAATGAAATATGGGAATTTTCCTTTTTGTAATTCTCATTTGTTGTGTATGCATGCATCATTATACTTAAAAACAAATGTCGTGTATCATGTTTTATTTAGAAGAGTGTTGGTAACAAGGACTGTATCATATTAATCTTTATAGCGAAAACTTGCACTGATGCCATTCATCTTTGAGAATCACATGACTTATGAAACTATAGAATCAGGACGGATGCTTGTATAGGGATACATATCAAGGATTGTGAAATAATCAGAATAGCGGTCAAGGTATTCTATAATTACATTGCTTGAGTTTGAAGCCCAGTCACATTCTTACTTCGTGTTGGACAAATGTGACCTCCTAGGTAGAGAAATTACAAAGTATTTTCCTCTGAGGTTTGAGAAACACAAACACTTAGGTAATCCATATAAAGCAGAAGTCTTTATTAAATTTTATTAAATTTTAAGTGAGTTGCAATACCATATACAATTATTAATAAAGAAGTATACAACATGGTTATACCATAGATGGATTATTTCTAAATTTTTCTATATCATGAATGTGAGGAAAGTGATCAGCAATATCTGTAATAACAGAACAGCTATGGTTAACATTTGTTTTTCACATACTGCCTAGTAGAACCTCTGCTGGGTTTTAGACCCATTATTTCTTATCCTCACAGAACTTTGATGTAGTTGAGAATTATGATTGTCGAAGGTCACAGATAGTCATGTAGAAGCAGTATGTGAAGTTCAACTATATTCCTTCAAAGTGCATGTCTCTTCCTTGTATGCCTGAGATTCTTTAGTGTTCATATAAGATGGTATAAGTCCCTTTGTGCTCAACCTGGCAACATATTGGTTGACTTGCATATGAGTCACTTTCTATAGTATCAGGAGAAGTAAACTTACAAGAGTATTCCAGGAAGAAAGTTTGTGGTTCTAATAGGCATAATGGAGAAAATACCACTGTAGAAATAAGAACAACAGGTTTCTGGGGTTCCAAGAAAGGTTTTCACCCATGATTGGGGTGTCCACCTTTGCCTAAAGAAAATGAGACAACTGAAGTCTATTTGGAAAACTGCCTGGATTTTCTTTTTTAAAGTGAACACATTATATAAGTAACCCCATTGGTTGAGTTCGATGGGTTCTTATGTTCACTTTATTGAAGAAGAAACTGAGGCTTTGGAGAACTATGCTTTTTTATAAGACACTGCTATGTTCTGAATGTTTGTGTCCTCCCCAGGGTTTATATGTTCAAATTCCAACCCAAGGCAATGGTCTTAGAAATTACGGCCTTTGGGAGGTTATTAAGTCATAAGGGGGCAGCCCTTATGGACAGGATTAGTGTCTTTAAAAAAGAGACCCCAGAGAACTGCCTTACTCCCTCTACCATGGGAGAAGACACCAAGAAGCTACAGTCTATGAACCAAAAAGTGGGCCTGCACCAGACACTCCATCTGCTGGTACCTTGATCTTGAACTTTTACCCTCCAGAACTGTGAGAAATAATAGCTTATTGTTTATAAACCACATAGTTTATGCTCTTTTTGTTATGGCAGCTTGAGCTGACTAAGACAGCTACATGGCTAATGTATGGTACAACAAGACACCTGGGACTTTGCTATTCTGATTTTTAAATTGGCAATCTTTCTTCTGTCACACATAACATATACTTCCTTTAGGCTATATTCAATTTTGTAGGGCTTTTGCTGGGATTCATCACATACATTCAACCCATATGTGCTTGTCTTCAAAGTTTGTGGTAGAATTGATAATGTTATTGGAAGGAAGGTCAAACAGGGGTAATTTTTGTTGCTTAATCAAAAGAATAAATGCACTTCACTTATCACCCTGGACTATGTTCATTCATTTGTTTAGAAAATATTTATTGAGTATCCCCTTTACCTCAGACAATCCTATATGAACGCAGATAAACGGATATCTATCCGGCCTTCAGGAAGTTTAAAGCATACTGGAGAAGACATATATAAATCAAATAATCACATAATCTAGTAAAAACTCTGTAATTGTAAGTCGTGATAAAGGTGACATAAATAGACTTTTAGGGCGAATAGGAGGAATTGGACTTGTTGGTGAAGTGAGGACAGGTTTTTTCCAGTAGGAAAAGCAAAGTGAGGCACCTCCAAAGCAGAGGTCACAACATGAGAAACAGACCTTCTAGAAGCTTCAGGTCAGACTTGGAGACTACAAGCACACTGGAGTGCTGCCTACAAGGGGCACCTGATGCAAAAAGAGACAAGAGAAACAAGTGACATCTAGACTTGTTCAGGCTTTCTATTCTATATCATGCTCACTTATGTCAGAAAGCTTTGTACTTATCTGTAGAGAGACGAGAAGGCACTGGAGGGTGTAAAGCAGGGAGTGAGAGGAATAAAGTAATGGGAAGATTGCTGTGCCTGTGCTGGAGAAGCCAGATTAGAAGAAACAGGTGTTGACCTTGAAAGTCAAGTCAGGGAGAATATAATTATAGCTTGAACAAGTGGGAGAAAACAAGTGAGGGTCATTCAGGTGGTAATTCCACAATCAACAGGGATAGATTATATATGGGGCCTGAAAAAAGCAAGAGGTTAAGGGTGATGCCACAGCTTCTGGCCTTAAGATTAGTGGTGACATTTGCTAGTATCATGAGAATAAGAGCAGATTTCAGATGAAGATTGACAATTTAGTTATGTTGAATAAGAGTTTTAATTTTAAAGATTTAAAATTCTAGTTACACAGTAGACATTTACATATAACTCAGAATTTGAATTTATTTTCCTTTCATTTTGCCTTAGAAGTAATAGATGATAATCATGGGTCTTTTAACATTTGATGGAATTTTTTCTTATAGTATTATAGAAGAGAGAGCTATGCAGACTCCTTGTCAGAAATGATGTGTTATCACTCAGTCTTTTTTCTTAATCCACAATGCTTTGGATGCTTATAATTGCAAATAACCAAAAACCCAACTCTAACTTATTAAAAAAGAACTATTTTACTTATGGAAATGAATAAATGCAGAGGCAGGGTGGGCTTCAGGTGCCATTTGGTCAGTGCTCCAGCTCCATTTTCCTGAGGTTTCCTCAACCTCTGTTTTGTCTTCAGACTCAGGCTGGTATTCCTTATGTAAGAAAAGGTCTATAGCAGTACCAAAGTTAACCATCTGAACACCATGTCATCCAAAGCAGGAAAAGGGCATCTGTATCACAGAACTTCTCAGAAGAGTCCTGAGAATAACTATCTTAGCCTTGGAACACATGTGCCACTCCAGGAGTTAAGAATGGAATAAAATCGCTCAAAGTCACACAGATTCTACTATACACAGGGGGTTATTTGAAAAAGGAAAATGGATGTTAAAGAAGCAACCAACAGCTACTCCTAAAAACATTTTTGGGCAGATAAACATCCACGCACAAGTTTCTGTAGCGTATGCCTTTTCCAATATGTTTTCATCAACCTGGGATTTGCTGATTTTCTCCAAAAAAAAAAAAAAAAAAAAAAAAATTTTTAAATGTATTATCTAGCTATGACATCTAGCTCTGATCTTGAGGCTCACCAGATGACCTGTCTTCTTCATCAGGCTCATAGACAGCTTCTCACAGTTCAGTATTTATGGGCAAATAAAACTTTATTCCAGTATATAATTTTTCATAAAAATTGCCTTTTGGAGAAGGAGCGGCTGGAAACAAACAGTGGTAAGTTGTCTATAACA
>NW_022333595.1:0-2089 GCF_002776525.5 Piliocolobus tephrosceles | reverse complement strand
TCTGGAGTTATAGACCTTAAAGGCTAATTTAACCAGGTCTTGTATGGTGCCTGAGGACCATCCTCTACCTTTTGAAGTTTTTTACGAATGTCAGGAGCTGATTGAGAAATGAAATAAGACACCAAAATGGTGGCCCCTGTGGGGGAGGCCGGATCTAACCGGGTATATTGGGTTAGAACCTCAGTCAGCCTATTTAAGAATGCAGCTGGGTTTTCTTCCGGATTTTGAATAATTTCTTTTAATTTGTTAAAATGTACAGTTTTGTTTGAGGCTGCTTGCATACAGCCAACAAACACTGGATCATTATGTCTCACCTACAGCACCCAGGCTGGCCTGCTTGGTAGTCCCAGCCTGGGTCTGCCAAGGGAACTGCTTGCTCCCCTAGTGGGATGGCGGCATCAGTTAAATGCAGTTAGTTGGCGTGCTGCCTGGCGGCCGCTAGGATGTGGTCTTGCTCCTCATGGTTTAGGGTGGAGGTTAGAATAACCTGGAGGTCATGCCAAGTTAAGTCATAGGCCTGACAAAGGTATCTAAATTCCTTTATGTATATGGTAGGATTAGCTGAGAAATCACCTAAACGCTTCTCAATTTTGGAAAGATTGGCCAGTGAAAAAGGGACATGTATTCTGACTACCCCCTCGCCCCAGCTACCTCTCGCAAAGGTGCTAACACTGTAGGAGGGTGTGGGGCAGGAGTGAGGGGGTGGAGAGAGCGGGGAGAGAAGGAGGAGTATAGGGCAGATCGGGACGAGAGCGTAAGGCCCAAAAGCCTTGTATGTAATTAATTTCAGACCACTTGCCTACCCGCTGGCAGAAATTGCTGAGGTCAATCACGCCACAGTGGAAAGGAAAATTAACCGCTTCCTCCTAAGGTCTTGTTCAAGCTGTAAGGTTTTCAAATTGGCTAGGAGGCACCCTAAGGGTGTGCTCTTTGGAAATTTGGACTGGGGGTTTCCCATTTGTTTCCTCTTTACTTACACAATGGACACAATGGACACAATGGAAATGGAAGTGGATCTCTGCCTGGCTTCAAAGCATCCTTTGGAACCAGCAGAGACAGACTGGAGGCTCATGGAGCCAAAGTGGAGATTACCTTCAGGCGGACATCTCCGTACTGAACGTGTCTCCTGAGCCACTTGGTGGCTCAAAAGTGGGCCTCAGACCTGTGCAGGATTTTTGGCCTAGGGAGGTAAAGAGAAGACAACGGCACTTACCCCAGAGAGGCCGTGAGAGTGTGGGAAGCGGGTCTCAGGTCCCGGTCCATCCGCGGCGTGGAAGTTTTGTAGGAAATAAGTCCCAGGATAATCCTGCTGTTTACAAACGATTTAAGAAACAAAACTGGTGGTTTCAGTGTAAACATCTCTATATTGGACTTGCTTGGCCCCTCCAAAAGGGATTCTGGAGAAGCATGTGGGGCACTGTGCACCAGAGAAGCTTAAGTTGCAGACATGGTTTCAGTTGCTAGCACATTATCCAGCCACCCGTGGGGTGTTCAGTAAGCTGTTTCTGCTGGGTAAGAAGTGTATACGAATTACAAACCCCAATTAAGTTCTCTATAAGGTGAGTTTGCCCACTTCCTCTGCAATGCCTGGTGCCTGCAACCTTCACATCTGGAAGTGCAAATTCATGCCCATAAGAAGCTCTGCAATTCCTCATGCGAGAGCTCTTCCAGGCTTCCTGATTCCGCATCAGCCAACACCCTAAAGTGCGCGTTTGCAAGGTCATAGCTACTCTTCTCTGGCCTTACAGACTCACCACTGGAGGTGGCCACAGGACACGTGGAATGCAGATGGGTTTACTGGACACTTCTGTTCCCAACAGGAAGAGAGACTGGGAGGACAATCCCTCACAAAACTCAGTCTCCTGCCTGGCCAAAGGCAACTTATTTTTGCTACAAGTGTGGTTCTGCAAAAACAAATATTACTTCTGACTCTCTCATTCTCTCTGCAGACAGCTGAGCGTGGTGCGGCCGGTCTGAGTGGCTGCCGCGCCACGGCAGGCCTCGGTGTCAGCCTTCAAAGCATCAGGGTGCTGGGAAACGCGACAGGGTGAGGGGGACCTGGGGTTAAGGCCAAAGAACACAGCTTTCT
>NW_022333594.1:0-3095 GCF_002776525.5 Piliocolobus tephrosceles | reverse complement strand
TCCCAAATATCACTTTGCAGAATCCAAGACAACAGTCTTAGCAAACTCTGCCAAGAAGCAATGTGTGGAACTCTGTGTAATGAAGTCACATATCAGAACGCAATCTCTCAGAAAGCTTCCCTCTAGTTATTATGTGATGATATTTGCTTTTTCACCATGGGCCCCAATTGGCTCCCAAATATCACCTTGCAGATTCTTGGAAGACAGTGTTAGCAAAATGCTTCCTGAGGACAAAGACGTAACTCTGTGAGTCGAATTCACAGATCACAAAGGAGTTTCTCAGGAAGCTTCTTTCCCGTTTTTAACTGATGATATTTCCTTTTCCAGCGTCGGCCTGAAAGCCTTGCAAAGTAGAACTTCTCAGTTTCCCCAAAGACAGTGTTAGTGGCCAGCTCCATGAAACATAAGTGTAACTCTGTGAGATGAATTCACACATCAGAGAAAAGTTTCTAAGAAAGCTTCTTTGCAGTTTTCCTCCGAGAACACTTGCTTTGTCACCGTAAGGTTCATTATGGTAAGAAGAATCGCATTGCAGATACCAGGCAAACTGCCTTAGCAAACTGATAGCTGGAGAGAAACGTGTAACTCTGTGAGTTGCACTCACACATAGCAATGCAGTTTCTCAGAATGCTTCTTGCCCCTCTCTGTCTGAGGATATATCCTTTTTCACCATAGCCCTCACTGAGATCCCAAATATCACTTTGCAGAATCCAAGACAACAGTCTTAGCAATCTCTGCCAAGAAGCAATGTGTGGAACTCTGTGTGATGAAGTCACATATCAGAACGCAATCTCTCAGAAAGCTTCCCTCTAGTTATTATGTGATGATATTTCCTTTTTCACCTTGGGCCCCAAATGGCTCCCAAATATCACCTTGCAGATTCTAGGAAGAGAGTGTTAGCAAACTGCTTCCTGAGCACAAAGACGTATCTCTGTGAGACGAATTCACAGATCACAAAGAAGTTTCTCAGAAAGTTTCTTTCCCGTTTTTAACTGATGATATTTCCTTTTGCAGCGTCGGCCTGAAAGCCTTGCAAAGTAGAACTTCTCAGTTTCCCCAAAGACAGTGTTAGTGGCCAGCTCCATGAAACATAAGTGTAACTCTGTGAGATGAATTCACACATCAGAGAGAGGTTTCTAAGAAAGCTTCTTTGCAGTTTTCCTCTGAGGACACTTGCTTTGTCACCGTAAGCTTCATTACGCTAAGAAGAATCCCATTGCAGATTCCAAGCAAACTGCCTTAGGAAACTGATAGCTGGAGAGAAACGTGTAACTCCTTGAGTTGCACTCACACATAGCAATGCAGTTTCTCAGAATGCTTCTTGCCACTCTCTGTCTGAGGATATATCCTTTTTCACCATAGGCTTCAATGAGCTCCCAAATATCACTTTGCAGAATCTAAGACAACAGTCTTAGCAAACTCTGCCAAGAAGCAATGTGTGGAACTCTGTGTGATGAAGTCACATATCAGAACGCAATCTCTCAGAAAGCTTCCCTCTAGTTATTATGTGATGATATGTCTTTTTCACCATGAGCCCCAATTGGCTCCCAAATATCACCTTGCAGATCCTAGGAAGAGAGTGTTAGCTAACTGCTTTCTGAGGACAAGACGTAAGTCTGTGAGACGAATTCACAGATCACAAAGAAGTTTCTCAGAAAGCTTCTTTCCCGTTCTTAACTGATGATATTTCCTTTTTCAGCGTCGGCATGAAAGCCTTGCAAATTAGAACTTCTCAGTTTCCCCAAAGACAGTGTTAGTGGCCTGCTCCATGAAACGTAAGGGTAACTCTGTGAGATGAATGCACACATCAGAGAGAAGTTTGTAAGAATGCTTCTTTGCAGTTTTCCTGTGAGGACACTTGCTTTGTCACCGTAAGCTTCATTACGCTAAGAAGAATCCCATTGCAGATTCCAAGCAAACTGCCTTAGCAAACTGATAGCTGGAGAGAAACGTGTAACTCTGTGAGTTGCACTCACACATAGCAATGCAGTTTCTCAGAATTCTTCTTGCCACTCTCTGTCTGAGGATATATCCTTTTTCACCATAGCCCTCAATGAGCTCCCAAATATCACTTTTCAGAATCCAAGACAACAGTCTTAGCAAACTCTGCCAAGAAGAAATGTGTGGAACTCTGTGTGATGAAGTCACATATAAGAACGCAATCTCTCAGGCAGCTTCCTTCTAGTTATTATGTGATGATATTTCCTTTTTCACCATGGGCCCCAATTTGCTCCCAAATATCACCTTGCAGATTCTAGGAAATGAGTGTAAGCAAACTGCTTCCTGAGAACAAAGATGTAACTCTCTGAGACAAATTCACAAATCACGAAGAAGTTTCTCAGGAAGCTTCTTTCCCGTTTTAATTGATGATATTTTCTTTTTCAGCATCGGCCTGAAAGCCTTACAAAATAGAACTTCTCAGTTTCCCCAAAGACAGTGTTAGTGGCCAGCTCCATGAAACATAAGTGTAACTCTGTGAGATGAATTCACACATCAGAGAGAAGTTTGTAAGAAAGCTTCTTTGCAGTTTTCCTCTGAGGACACTTGCTTTGTCACCGTAAGCTTCATTACGCTAAGAAGAATCCCATTGCAGATTCCAAGTAAACTGCCTTAGCAAACTGATAGCTGGAGAGAAACGTGTAACTCTGTGAGTTGCACTCACACATAGCAATGCAGTTTCTCAGAATGCTTCTTGCCACACTCTGTCTGAGGATATATCCTTTTTCACCAAAGCCCTCAATGAAGATCCCAAATATCACTTTGCAGAATCCAAGACAACAGTCTTAGCAAACTCTGCCAAGAAGCAATGTGTGGAACTCTGTGTGATGAAGTCACATATCAGAAGGCAATCTCTCAGGAAGCTTCCCTCTAGTTATTATGTGATGATATTTCCTTTTTCACCATGGCCCCAATTGGCTCCCAAATATCACCTTGCAGATTCTAGGAAAAGAGTGTTAGCAAACTGCTTCCTGAGGACAAAGATGTAACTCTGGGAGATGAATTCAAAGATCACAAAGCAGTTTCTCAGGAAGCTTCTTTCCCGTTTTTAACTGATGATATTTCCTTTTTCAGCGTCGGCCTGAAAGCCTTGCAAA
>NW_022333593.1:0-1053 GCF_002776525.5 Piliocolobus tephrosceles | reverse complement strand
CAGTTAAATGTGCTGCAAGACATAGACTCGGAAATGTTTCTGCAGTGAGCAGGTCTATGCAAACCTACCCACAAAGGCCTAGGACGCTAAGGGGAAGAATAAAGAGGCTGACAAATCCAGTTTGACAGAAAGAAACATTCGTTAATTGTAGGGACTTACAAACAGAAGCTATGTCTTGAGCAGCCAAGGGACAAGACGGTGAATCCCTGTCCGCAGACATAGGGTTTATATACCATATGGAAACTGCCTAAGGGCAGGATTTATGGTCAGTAAATGTTTACAATAACATCAAAGTTGTTTTGACCTAAGGGCAGAATTTCCAGGTATGTGAAAGTAGAAATCTTAGATGCATTCCCAGAACTGGTGTTAATCAGAAGTCAGCATGATGGATGTGCGTCCGAGAGAAAGTTGCTTCAGCCTCCACAAAGGTGAAGTTCTTAGGGAGGCCAAAGTGGCCAAGATTAAAATAATAATAATAAAAAAAAAATCAGAAGAGTTTGAGGCTGTGGCAACTAGAGCTACATAAAATATTAAACATAGCCCAACTCCTAGCCAGACTAGCATAAATAATCATACAAAATGTTTACTTACCTCAGTTCTTATTACCATGTACATTATGTTTGACTTGCAGCAACAAAAAATTACATTGCCTGTTAAACGATGGGGAAAAAAAATTAAAAGGAAAACTAAATCATGCTATGAAGAGATAAATTCCTCAGGAGAATTAAACTCACATACAAGTTTTCAAATTGTCAGGAAGGGAATTTAACTATAATCGTTTAATTATCTACCTCACACTTTCTGGCTCTACTAGCTCAGTTTTAACTTTCCTGGCAAGTCTACAGTAGGTGATCACGGCAGAGGAGTGCGTTACAGCATTTGATCTCAATGATGGTCAAATGATCAATTAATAATGCCTTCTATGAATAAGACAAGGCAAGACAAAGACTTATGGAATGTAACACTTTAATTTCTGTTCTAGATCCTTCATTTTAAAACACCAAGTGACTGCTTAATAAATGGCTTTCAACCTCAGTTTTATTTCCAAGCTTA
>NW_022333591.1:0-1367 GCF_002776525.5 Piliocolobus tephrosceles | reverse complement strand
ATGAAATAATTACATCAAGCATACAGAATTAACAAATACATTTTATTTTTTTATTTACTTATTTATTTAATTAATCATTTATTTATTTACCATTTACTTATTTATTATTTATTTATTTATTTATCATTTATTTATTTATTATTTATTTATTTATCATTTATTTATTTATCATATACTTATTTATCATTTATTTATTTAACTATCTACTATCCATCCATCCGTTTATTTATTCGTTCGTTTGCTCATTTATTTATTCCACTACTTATTTATTTAATTAATTTTTTTTTATTTTATTTTTTTTCGCTTATATATATATAGCTATATAGCTATTAATTTATTTCAATACATATATATTTATTGATATATTTATATGTACATAGATAAATGAATGAATTAAGTTACCATTAGAATTTAAATAGTTTGTTTCATAATTTATAATATAATATATCATATATATCTTTTTATTAATATATTTAATTGTTTCATTTATTACCACCATTGTCGTTTATTAAGTATGCTTTAAACATAAATCAATATTTTATTTTTTATACGTATTATACAGAAGTAAATATATAAATAAGCAAACAAATATATATAAATACGTACGTACATACTTATATACATACTCACCTATTAGTAGTTACGTTTATAATAAAATACTTATGCATATAGACATATATAAAAGTGCTTATAAAGCAAGATTTACATTACCAGAAAGTGATAGAACCAAATAAATTACTAATGCATATATATAAGAATAAATGTACACTTTTGAATATACTTTACTATGGGCATTAAATACAGACATGATAATTTATTTGATACAAAAACAAAGGGGTATGAACCAATATAGTAGAAATTTTATAATGAAATTTATTCCTTGTATTAAAAAATTGTAGCATCTATACTTGTATATAAATTGTATAACATATGAGTAAATACATAAACATATGCAATCACAAATATACATTTTATTTTATTTGTTTTCTTTTTATATGTTGCTACATGGTTTTTTTTTTTTTTATTATTTTTTTTTAAATACACGTACTTATATATTCAAAATATGTTAAATTTTGTAAATTTCATTTAAACAAAAGAAAATAGGGGATGTCATTATTTATATATACATACAAAACTATATATAATATATATTCATTTTTTTTTTTATCCTTTTTTGTTTCTTTACATATTATTAACTAGTATATTATATAATAAATATACATGTATATGCATACAGTATGTATATAACATTCGTATGTATATATAATTATTTATATCTTAAGTATACAACTTTAAAAATATTTACGTATGTACATATAAATATGTATCTCTATACATAACATTTATGTACAGATGTATATTATTAT
>NW_022333590.1:0-1541 GCF_002776525.5 Piliocolobus tephrosceles | reverse complement strand
CTGTCACCCAGGCTGGAGTGCAGTGGCTGGATCTCAGCTCACTGCAAGCTCCGCCTCCCAGATTCATGCCATTCTCCTGCCTCAGCCTCCTGAGTAGCTGGGACTACAGGTGTCCGCCAACTCACCCGGCTAGCTTTTTGTATTTTATTAGTAGAGACGGGGTTTCACTGTTTAGCCAGGATGGTCTCGAACTCCTGACCTCATGATCCACCTGTCTCAGCCTCCCAAAGTGCTGGGATTACAGTCTTGAGCCACCGTGTCTGGTCCTACATGATTCTTTTCATGGAGCAGTTTGGTAGCACTGTTTTTGCAGAATTTCAGAAGTGACATATCATATCACATTGAAGCCTATGGTGATCAAGGAAATATCCTCAGAAAACAAGGTAGAAAGAAGATTTCTGAGAAACTGCTTTGTGATTTTTTGGTTCACCTCACAGAGTTACACGATTCTTTTCATGGAGCAGATTGATTGCACTGTTTTTATGGAATCTGCAGTGTTGAAAATGGAAATATCCTCATATTTAAACTAGAAAGAAGTGGATGGGGGCACGGAGCAAGATGGCCTAATAGGAACAGCTTCAGTCTCCATCTCCCAGCGCGAGCGACACAGAAGATGGGTGATTTCTGCATTTGCAACTGAGGTACTGGGGTCATCTCACTTGGGAGTGCCGGACAATTGGTGCTGGTCAGCTGCTGCAGCCCGACCAGCGAGAGCTGAAGCAGGGCGAGGCATCGCCTCACCTGGGAAGTGCGAGGGGGAAGGGAGTCCCTTTTCCTAGCCAGGGGAACTGAGACACACAACACCTGGAAAATCGGGTAACTCCCACCCCAATACTGCGCTGTAACACCGGCACACCGGAGATTATATCCCACACCTGGCCGGGAGGGTCCCACGCCCGCGGAGCCTCCCTCCTTGCTAACACAGCAGTCTGCGGCAATCTAACCCCAAGGCAGCAGCGAGGCTGGGGGAGGGGTGCCCACCATCGCTGAGGCTTAAGTAGGTAAATAAAGCTGCTGGGAAGCTCGAACTGGGTGGAGCTCACAGCAGCTCAAGGAAACCTGCCTGTCTCTGTAGACTCCGCCTCTGGGGACAGGGCTCAGCTAAAGCAGCAGAGGCCTGTCCAGACGCGAACGACTCTGTCTGACAGCTTTGAAGAGAGCAGTGGATCTCCCAACACGGAGGTTGAGATCTGAGAAGGGGCAGGCTGCCTTCTCAAGTGGGTCACTGACCCCTGAGTAGCCTAACTGGGAGACATCCCCCACTAGGGGCAGTCTGACAACCCACACCTCACAGGGTGGAGTACACCCCTGAGAGGAAGCTTCCAAAGCAAGAATCAGACAGGTGCACTCGCTGTTCAGCAATATTCTATCTTCTGCAACCTCTGCTGCTGATACCCAGGCAAACAGGGTCTGGAGTGGACCTCAAGCAATCTCCAACAGACCTATAGCTGAGGGTCCTGACTGTCAGAAGGAAAACTATCAAACAGGAAGGACACCTATACCAAAACCCCATCAGTACGTCACCATCATCAAAGACCAGA
>NW_022333588.1:0-21461 GCF_002776525.5 Piliocolobus tephrosceles | reverse complement strand
CCCCAATGCAATCCCTCCCCCCTCCCCCCTCCCCATGATAGGCCCCAGTGTGTGATGTTCCCCTTCCCGAGTCCAAGTGAGCTCATTGTTCAGTTCCCACCTATGAGTGAGAACATGCGGTGTTTGGTTTTCTCTTCTTGTGATAGTTTGCTAAGAATGATGGTTTCCAGCTGCATCCATGTCCCTACAAAGGACGCAAACTCATCCTTTTTTATGGCTGCATAGTATTCCATGGTGTATATGTGCCACATTTTCTTAATCCAGTCTGTCACTGATGGACATTTGGGTTGATTCCAAGTCTTTGCTATTGTGAATAGTGCCGCAATAAACATACGTGTGCATGTGTCTTTGTAGTAGCATAATTTATAAGGATCGTTTTGAAATGTCCTTCCGCAGATGCCACAGAAACAGTGATTTCAAGCTGCTCAATCAAAAGAATGGTTTACCTCTATGAGACGAATACACACATCACAAAGCAGTTGCTCAGAAAGTTTCTCTGTAGGTTTCACCAGAAGATGTTTCGTTGCTCACCACAAGCATCCGGGTATAACTAAATATCCCCTCACCGATTTTTCAAAGACAGAGTTTTGAAACTGGGCAGCATAGAGTAAGCATTAACTCTGTGATGTGAATGCACACATCAGAGAGCAGATTCTGGGAACGCTTCTTCCTCAATTTTATTTCAGTATATTTCACTCTTCGCCATAGTCCTCAATGCAATCTGAAATATCACTTTTTTGGTTTCAGAGGAACAGTGTTCAAATGCTACCTTGTGAGAGAAAAGGTATAACTCCCTGAGTGGAATGCATGCATCCCAAGTCGTTTCTCAGAAAGCTGCTCTCCACTTTTTATCTGAAGATATCTCCTGTTTCACTGTAGGCCGAAATGTGCTCCCGAATGTCCTTTCGCGGATCCATGCATGACGGAGTTTCCAAACTGCGTAAAAGCTTCCCTCCACTTTTTATCTGAATGTATCTCTTCTTTCACTGTGGGCCTCAATGTGCTCCCGAACGTCTTTTCATGGTTTCGTGCATGACGAAGTCTCCAAACTGCGTAACATAAGAAAAGTTTTAACTATGCGAGATCAATAAATATATCTAACACAAAGCAGTTTCACAGAAATCTTCTTTCCAGTTTTTGTCTGAGGATATTTCCTTTTTCACCACAGTGGTCCCTCTACTACTGAATGTCTCTTGGTAGTAATTTCTGCAAAAGGGATTCCGGAATCCTCTCAGAGAAGAAATATATACTTCTCTGAGTGGAATGCACTCACCACAACGCAGCTCCTCAGAAAGCTTCTCTCCAGTTTCTATCTGAAGAAGTTTCCTTTCTCACCATAAGCCTCCAAATGCTCCTGAATATCCCTTCGCAGACTGAAGAATAACAGTGTTATGATACTACTCAATGAAAAGAGAAGCTTAGCTGTGTGAGTGGAATTCATGTGACATTGAGCCTATTCACAGAAAGCTTCCTTTTGGTTTCCCTCTGAGGTTATTTCTTTTACAGCATATTCTAAAATGACTTTCCAGATGTCCTTTCTCAGATTCCACAGAAACACTGATTTCAAACTACTCATTCGAAAGCATGATTTAACTCTATGAGATGAGCACAAACTTCACAAAAGAGTTGCGCAGAAATCTTCTCTCAAATATTCGATGGAAGACATTTTCTTGCTCGACACAGGCCTCCGGTTGCCACTTACTATCCCTTCACAGAACCCTCAAAGACCGACTTTCAAACTGGGAAACGTAGAGTAAGCTTTCTCCCTGTGAAAAAATGCACATGTCAGAGAGCAGTTTCTTTGAGTGCTTCTTTCTGTTTTTTATTGGACATTTCAATTTTGCCATAGTCTTCAATGTGCTTTGAATATGTTTTTTTGGTTTTACAGGAACAGTGTTCAAATTGTGCCTTATGAGAAGAGAGCTATAACTCCCTGAGTGGAATGCACATGTCACCAAGCAGTTTCTCAGAATGCTTCTCTCCCGTTTTGATCTGACTAAATTTCCTATTTCACTATAGGCCCGAATGTGATCCCAAATATCCCTTTGCGGATCCATCCATGAGGGAATTTCCAAGCTGTGTATTGTAAAGAAAGCTTCATTTATGTGAGATGAATAAACATAGCAAAAAGCAGATTCACTGGAAGCTTGTTTCCAGTTTTTATATGAAGATATTTCCTTTGTCATCGTAGTCCTGAATCTGCTCCTGAATGTCTTTTTGTGGATCCGTCCATGAAAATTTTCAAGCTGCGTAATGTAAGGAAAGCTTTATATATGTGAGGTGATTACACATATCACAGAGTCTTTTCCTAGAAAGCTTCTTTCCAGTTTTTGTCTGACGCTATTTCCCTTTTCACCATCGACATTAATATGCTCCTCAATATCACTTGGTACCTGTTTCTCCAAAAGGGTTTCCCCATCGTTGCATGAAGATAGGGGTATAACACTGTGAGTGGAATGCACACGTCACAATGCAGTTCCTCGGAAAGCATCTCTACGATTTCATTCTGAGCATATTTCCTTTTTCACCATAAGCCTCAAAGTGCTCGCGAATATCCCATCACACCCTAAACATACACAGGTTGAGAAAACTCCTCAATGAAAAGAGAGGCTCACCTGAGCAAGAGGAATTAAGACAACACAGTGCAGTTTCACAGAAAGCTTCCTTCTGGATTTTACCCGAGGATATATCTTTCTCCATATTCTAAGTATTGTACCCAAATGTCCTTCCTCAGATTCCATAAAAACAGTGATTTCAAGCTGCTCACAACAAAGAATGGTTTAACTCTATAAGACGAATACACACATTGCAAAGCAGTTGCTCAGAATGTTTCTCTGCAGGTTTCATCGGAGGACGTTTCCTTGCTCACCAGAACCCTCCGGATGTCACTAAAAATCCCTTCAGAGATTGTTCAAAGAGAGAGTTTTGAAACTGGGCAACACAGAGTAAGCATTAACTCTGTGAAGTGAATGCACATATCAGAGAGCAGGTTCTTGGAACACCGATTTTTCGATTTTATTTTGGTATGTTTCCCTATTCGCCATCATCCACATTCCACTCTGAAATATCACTTTTTCCATTTCACAGGAATAGTGTTCAAGCGCTACCTTGTGAGAAAGGAGGTATAACTCCCTGAGTGGAATGCTTACAACACAAAGGAGTTTCTCAGAAAGCTTCTATCCAGTTTTGATCTGAGGATATCTCCTCTTTCACCGTAGGCCTGAATGTGCTACCTAATGTCCCTTCGCGTATCCGTGCATGACGGAATTTCCAAATTGCATAATATAAGAAAAGTTTTAACTATGCGAGATGAATAAATATATCTAACATAAAGCAGTTTCACAGATACCTTCTTTTTAGTTTTTGGCTGAGGATATTTACCTTTTTATCATAGTCCTCCATATACACAAGAATGTCTCTTGGTAGCTCGTTCTCCCAAAGGGATTCCAGAATCCTCTAGGAGAAGAAAGATATATTTCTGTGAGTCACATGCACGTTACAAAGCAGCTCCTCAGAAATCTTCTCTCCAGTTTCTATCGGAAGACGTTTCCTTTCTCACCATAAGCCTCAAAGTGCTCCAAAATATCCCTTGGCAGACTAAACAAAAACAGTGTTATGATACTGCTCAATGAAAAGAGAAGCTTAAAAGTGTGAGCGGAATTCTCGTGACACAGAATGGTTTCACAGAAAGATTCCTTCTGATTTCTCTCTGAGATTATTTCTTTTTCAGGATATTTTAAGGAGCGTTTCCAAATGTCCTTTATCAGATTCCACAGAAACAGTGATTTCAATCTGCTCAAGCCAAAGGATGATTTAACTCTATGGGATGAATACAAACATCACAAACGAGTAGCGCAGAAAGCTTTTCTCCAATTTTTGATGGAAGATATTTCCTGACTCTACACAGGCCTCCGGTTCACACTTACCATCCCTTCACAGAACCTCAAAGTCCGACTTTCAAACTGGGAAATATAGATTAAGCATTAACCCTGTGAAAAGTATGGACATGTCAGAGTACATTTCTTCGAGTGCTTCTTTTTGTTTTTTATTGGACGACTTTTCACTTTTTGCCATAGTCTTCAATGTGCTCCGAATATCACTCTTTTGATTTTCCAGGAACAGTGTTCAATCTGTGGCTTATGAGAAGGAAGTTACAACTCCCTGAGTGGAATGAACACATCACCAAGCAGTTTCTCAGGAAGCTTCTCTCCAGTTTTTATCTGGCTATATTTCCTATTTCACCATAGGCCTGAGTATGATCCCAAATATCCCTTCGTGGATCCATCCAATAGGGAGTTTCCAAGTGGCATAATGTAAAGGAAGCTTCATCTCTGAGATGAATAAACAGAGCAAAAAGTAGATTCACAGAAAACTTCTTTCCAGTTTTTATCTGAAGAGATTTCCTTTTTCACCAAGTCCTGAATGTGCTCCCGAAGGTCCCTTCCTGGATCCTTCTATGACAGTTTCCAAGTTGAGTAATGTAAAGAAAGCTTTATCTATGCGAGATGATTATGCATATCAAAGAGTGGTTTCTTAGGAAAATTCTTGCCAGTTTTTCTATGAGGCTATTTCCCTTTTCATCATTGGCATCAACATGCTCCCGAATATCACTTGGTATCTGTTCCTCCAAAAAGGTTTCCCCGAAACTGTATGAGAAGAGAGGTATAAAACTCTGACTGTAATGCACATGAAACAAAGCATTTCCTCCGAAAACATCTCTCCAGTTTCGGTCTGAACGTATTTCTTTTTTCACCGTAAGCCTGAAAATACACCCAAATATTGCATCACACGCTAAACATACACAGGAATATAAAACTGCTTAAGGAAAAGAGTGCCTTAACTGAGTGAGAGGAATTAAGACGACACTGAGCAGTTTCACAGAAAGCTTCCTTTTGGATTTTATGCGAGGATACTTCTTTCTCCATGTTCTAAGGATCGTTCCCAAGTCTCCCTCCTCAGATTCCACAAAAATAGTGATTTCAAGCTGTTCAATCCAAAGAACGCTTTAACTCTATGAAACAAATACACCCATTGCAAAGCAGTTGCTCAGAAAGTTTCTCTCAGGTTTCATCGGAACACGTTTCCTTGCTCACAAGCCTCTGGGTGTCAGTAAATATCCCTTCACAGATTCTTCAAAGACAGAGTTTCGAAACTGGGCAACATACAGCAAGCATTAACTGTGTGAATTGAATGCACATATCAGAGAGCAGATTCTTGGAATGCTTCTTCCTCGATTTTATTTCAGTATATTTCGCTATTCTCCATAGTCCTCAATGAGCTCCGAAATATCACTTTTTCAGTTTCACAGGAAGAGTGTTCAAACACTGCCTTATGAGAAGAGAGGTATAACTACCTGTGTGGAATGCATATATCGCAAAGTCGCTTTTCAGAAAGCTTCTATCCAATTTTTATCTGACGATTTCTCCTCTTTCAACGTAGACCTGAATGTGCTCCTGAATGTCCCTTCGTGGATCCGTGCATGATGGAGTTTCCAAACACGATAATATGAGAAAAGATTTAACTATGTGAGAAGAATAAATACATTTAACACAAAGCAGTTTCACAGAAATTTTCTTTCCAGTCTTTGTTTCAGGATATTTTCTTTTCCACCATACCCATCCCTATACTCCTGAATGACACTTGGTAGCTTTTTATCCAAAAGGGAATCCGGAATACTCTAGGAGAAGAAAGGTGAGTGGAATGTACACGTCATTCTGTAAGTGGAATGTACGCATCATTCTGTGAGTGGAATTCTGTCAGTGGAAGAAACACGTCACAAAGCTGCTCCTCTGAAAGATTCTCTCCAGTTTCTATCTGAAGACGTTTCCTTTCTCACCTAAGCCTCAAACCACTCCTGAATATCCCTTCGCAGACTAAACAAAAACAGTGTTATGATACTGCTCAGTGTAAAGAGAAGCTTCACTGTGTGAGCAGAATTCAAGAGACACAGAGCAATTTCTCAAAAAGCTTCCTTCTGGTTTCTCTCTGAGGTTATTTCTTTTTGAGGATATTCTAAAGAGCATTTCCAAATGTCCTTTCTCAGATTCCACAGAAACAGTGATTTCAAACTGCTCAATCCAACGAATGATTTAACTCTATGAGATGAAGTCACTCTTCACAAAAGAGTTGCACAGAAAGCTTCTCTCAAATATTCGATGGAAGACATTTCCTTGCTCGACACAGACCTCTGGTTGCCACTTATTATCCCTTTGCAGAACTCTCAAAGACCGACTTTTAAACTGGGAAATATATAGTAAGCTTTCATCCGGTGTAACAACGAACATGTCAGAGAGCAGTTTCTTTGAGTGCTTCTTTCTGTTTTTTATTGGACATTTCAATTTTGCTATAGTCTTCAATGTGTTCCGAATATCACTCTTTTGGTTTTACTGGAACAGTTTTCAAATTGTGCCTTACGAGAAGAAAGTTATAACTCCCTGAATGGAATGCACACATCACCAAGCAGTTTCTTAGAAAGCTTGTCTTCCATTCTGACCTGACTATTTCATTGTAGGCCCGAATGTGATCCCAAATATCCCATCGTGGATTCATCCGCGAGGCCGATTCCAAGCTGTGTAATGTCAAGAAAGCTTCATCTATGTGAGATGAATAAACATGGCAAAAAGCAGATTCACAGAAAGCTTCTTTCCCGTTTTTATCCGAAGATATTTCATTTTTCACCATAGTCCTCAAAGTGTTTCTGAAGATCCCTTTGTGCATACTTCCATGAGAGTTTCCAAGATACATAATGTAAAGAAAGCATTATCTATGTGAGATGATTACACTTATCACAGAGTAGTTTACTAGAAAGCTTTTTCCAGTTTTAGTCTGAGGCTATTTCCCTTTTCATCATAGGTACCAACATGCTCCCGAATATCACTTTGGTACCTGTTTCTCCAAAGGGTTTCCCTGACGCTGTATGAGAAGAGAGGTATAACACTGTGAGTGGAATCCACATGTCAGAAGGCAGTTCCTCGGAAAGCTTCTCTCCAGTTTTTGTCTGAACATATTTCCTTTTCCATGGTAAGCCTCAAAATGCTCCTGAATATCCCATCACATGCTAAGCATACCCTGGGTTAGAAAACTGCTCAATGAAAAGAGGGTCTTAACAGAGTGAGAGCCATTAAGATGACACAGAGCTGTTTTACAGAAAGCTTCATTCTGGATTTTAACCAAGGATACGTCATTCTCCATGTTGTAAGGATCCTTCCAAAATGTCCTTCCTCAGATTCCACAAAACAAGTGATTTCAACCTGTTCAATCCAAAAAAAGGTTTATCTCTATGAGACGAATACACACATCACAAAGCAGTTGCTCAGAGAGTTTCTCTTCAGGTTTCATCGTAAGACTTTTCTTTGATCACCGCAAGCCTCCAGGAGTCACTAAATATCCCTTCACAGATCCTTCAAACACAGAGCTTCGAAACTGGGAAACATGGAGTAAGTATTACCTCTGTGAAGGGAATTTGCATATCAGAGAGCAGATTCTTGGAACGCCACTTCCTCGGTTTTATTTCAGTATATTTCACTATTCGCCATAGTCCCCAATGCGCTCCTAATTATCACCTTTTCGGTTTCACAAGAACTGTGTTCAAACACTGCCTTGTGAGAAAAGAGGTATAAATCCCTGAGTGTAATGCATACATCACAAAATCGTTTCTCAGAAAGCTTCTCTCCACTTTTTATCTGAAGATATCTCCTTTTTCACCATAGGCCTGATTGTGCTCCTGAATGTCCCTTCGTGGATCTGTGCATGATGGAGTTTCCAAACTGCATGATATCAGAAAAGTTTTAACTATGCGAGATGAATAAATATATCTAACACAAAGCAGTTTCACAGAAATCTTCTTTCCATTTTTTGCCTGAGGATATTTCCTTTTTCACCATAGCCATCCATATACTCCCGAATGTCCTTTGGTAGCTTTTCCTCCAAAAGGGATTCTGGAATCCTCTAGGAGAAGAAAGGTGAGTGGAATGCACACGTCATTCTGTGAGTGGAATGCACACGTCATTCTGTGAGTGGAATTCTGTGAGTGGAATGCACATGTCACAATGCAGCTCCTCAGAAAGCTTCTCTCCGGTTTCTATCTGAAGAAGTTTCCTTTCTCACCATAAGCCTCAAGTGCTCCTGAATATCCCTTCGCAGAATAAACAAAAACAGTGTTATGATACTGCTCAGTGAAAAGAGAAGCTTAACTGCATGAGCGCAATTCAGGTGACACAGAGCTGTTTCACAGAAAGCTTCCTTCTGGTTTCTATCTGAGGTTATTTCTTTTGCAGCATATTCTAAAGAGTGTTTCCAGATGTCCTTTCTCAGATTCCACACAAACAGTGATTTCAAACTGCTCAATCCAAAGAATGATTTAACTCAATGAGATAACACAAACATCACAAAAGAGTTGCACAGAAATCTTCTTTCCAATTTTCGATGGAAGACATTTTGTTGCCTCACACAGGCCTCGATTGCCACTTACTGTCCCTTCACAGAACACTCAAAGACTGACTTTCAAACTGGGAAATGTAGACTAAGCTTTAATTCTGTAAAAAGAATGGTCGTGTCAGAGAGCAGTTTCTTCGAGTGCTTCTTTCTGTTTTTTATTGGACGACATTTCACTTTTTGCCATAGTCTTCAATGTGCTCCGAATATCACTCTTTTGGTTTTGCAGGAACAGTGTTCAAACTGTGCCTTATGAGAAGAAAGTTATAACTCCCTGAGTGGAATGCACACATCACCAAGCAGTTTCAAAGAAAGCTTCTATACAGTTTTCATCTGACTATATTTCCTCTTTCACCATAGGCCCGAATGTGATCCCAAATATCCATTCGCGGATCCATTCACGAGGGCGTTTCCAAGCTGTGTAATGAAAGGAAAGCTTCATCTATGTGAGATGAATAAACATAGCAACAAGCAGATTCACAGATAGCTTCTTTCCAGTTTTTATCTGAAGATATTTCGTTTTTCACCTTGGTCCTGAATGTGTTCCCAAAGGTCCCTTCCGGGATCCATCCATGACAGTTTCCAAGCTGCCTTGTGTAAAGATAGCTTTATGTATGTCAGATGATTACACATATCACAGAATAGTTTCCTAGAAAGCTTCTGCCAGTTTTTGTCTGAGGCTATTTCCCTTTTCACCATCAGCATGAACACCCTCCTGAATATCACTTGGTGATATAGAGAGGTATAACACTGTCAGTGGAATGCACACATCACAAAGCGGTTACTCGGAAATCTTCTCTCCATTTTCGGTCTGAACATATTTCCTTTCTCACCGTTAACCTCAAAGTGCTCCCGAATATCCCATCACACGCTAAACATACACAGGGTTAGAAAACTGCTCAATGAAAACTGAGGCAAAACTGAGCGAGAGAAATTAACATGACTGACAGCGGTTTCACAGAAAGTTTCTTTCTGGATTTTACCTGAGGATACTTCTTTCTCCATATTCTAAGGATCATTTCCAAATGTCCTTCTTCAGATTCCACAAAAACAATGGTTTCAAGCTGCTCTAAACAAAAAATGGTTTAACTCTATGAGACAAATACATAAATCACAAAGCAGTTGCTCAGAAAGTTTCTCTGCAGTTTTCATTGGAATATGTTTCCTCACTCACTAGAAGCCTTTGGGCATCACTAAATATCCGTTCACAGATTCTTCAAAGACAGAGTTTCGAAACTTGGCTACATAGGGTAAGCATTAACTCTGTGAAGTGAATGCACCTATCAGAGAGTAGATTCTTGGAACGTTTCTTTCTTGATTATATTTCAGTATATTTCACTATTCGCCATAGTCCTCAGTGTGCTCGGAAATATCACATTTTCGTTTTCACAGGAACAGTGTTCAAACATTGCCTTGTGAGAAAGTAGGAATAATTACTTGAGTGGAATGCATATATCACAAAGTCGTTTCTCAGAAAGCTTCTGTCCAGTTTTCATCTGAAGATATCTCCTCTTTCACCGTAGGCCTGAATGTGCTCCCAAATGTCCTTTCACGTTTCCGTGCAGGTTGGAGTTTACAAACTGCATAATATAAGTAAAGTTTTAACTATGCAAGATGAGTAAATATATCTAACACAAAGCAGTTTCACAGAAATCTTCTTTTCAGTTTTTGTCTGAGGATATTTCCTTTTTCACCAGTGCCATCCCTATACTCCCGAATGTCTCTTGATAGCATGGTAGCCTTTTCTCCAAAAGGGCTTCCGCAACTCTCTTTGAGAAGAAAGGTACATTTCTGTGAGTGGAATGCACACATCACAAAGCAGCTCCTCAGAGAGCTTCTCTCCAGTTTCTATCTGAAGACGTTTCCTTTCTCATCGTCAGCTTCAAAGCACTGCTGAAAATCCCATCGCAGCCTAAACAAAATCAGTGTTATGATACTGTTCAATGAAAAGAGAAGCTTAACTGTGTGAGCGGAATTCACGTGACAGAGCAGTTTCACAGAAAGCTTCCTTCTGGGTTCTCTCTGAGGTTATTTCTTTTTCACGATATTCTAAAGGGCATTTCCAAATGTTCTTTCTCAAATTTCATGGAAATAGGGATTTCAAACTACTCAATTGAAAGCATGATTTAAATCTATGAGATGAGCACAAACTTCACAAAAGAGTTGTGCATAAAGCTTCTCTCCAATTTTCGATGGAAGACATTTCCTTGCTCAACTCAGTCCTCCGGTTGCCACTTACTATCCCTCGCAGAACCCTCAAAGACCAACTTTCAAACTTGGAAATGTAGAGTAAGCTTTAACCCTGTGAAAAGAATGGACATATCAGAGAGCAGTTTCTTCAAGTGCTTCTTTCTGTTTTTTATTGAACGAAATTTCCTTTTTGCCATAGTCTTCAATGCACTTCGAATATCTCTCTTTTGGTTTTCCAGGAACAGTGTTGAGACTGTGGCTTATGAGAAGGAAGTTACAACTCCCTGAGTGGAATGCACACATCACCAAGCAGTTTCTCAGAAAGCTTCTCTCCAGTTTTTATCTGACTATATTTCCTCTTTCACCATAGGCCCAAATATGATCCCGATTATGCCTTCGCAGCTCCATCCAAAAGGGAGTTTCCAAGCTGTACAATGTAAAGCAAGCTTCACCTCTGTGAGATGAATAAACATAGCAAAAAGCAGATTCACAGAAACCTTCTTTCCAGTTTTTATCTGAAGAGATTTCCTTTTTCACCACAGTCCTAAATGGGCTCTGGAAGGTCCCTTCTGGATCCATCCATGGCAGTTTCCAAGTTGCGTAAAGTAAAGAAAACTTTATCTATGTGAGATGATTACACATATCAAAGAGTAGTTTCCTAATAAGCTTCTTTCCAGTTTTTCTCTGAGGCTATTTCCTTTTTCACCATCGGCATCAACATGCTCCCGAATATCACTTGGAACCTGTTCCTCCAAAAACTTTTCCCGACGCTCTGTGAGAAGAGAGGTATAACCTGACTGGAATGCAGATGAAACAAAGCAGTTCTTCGGAAAGCTTCTTTCCAGTTTTGGTCTGAACATATTTCCTTTTCTACTGTAAGCCTTAAAGTGCTTCCGAATATTTCATCACACGCTAAGCATACCCTGGTTTAGAAAACTGCACAATGAAAAGAGAGGCTTAACTGAGCAAGAGGAATTAAGATGACACAGAGCAGTTTCACAGAAAGCTTCCTTCTGGATTTTACCTGAGGATATTTCTTTCTCCAAGTTCTAAGGATTGTTCCCAAATGTCCTTCCTCAGATTCCATGAAAACAGTGATGTCAAGCTGTTCAATCCAAAGAATGGATTAACTCTACGAGAGGAATACCCACATCGCAAAGTAGCTGCTCTGAAAGTTTCTCTGCAGGTTTCATCGGAAGACGTTTCCTTGCTCACAACAAGCCTCCATGCGTCACAAAATATCCCCTCACAGATCCTTCGAAGACAGAGTTTCGAAACTGGGCAATATAGAGTTAGCATTAACCCTGTGAAATGAATGCATATATCAGAGAGCAGCTTCTTGGAACAATTCTTCCTCGATTGTATTCCTGTATATTTCACTCTTCGCCATAGTCCTCAATGTGCTGCAAAATACCACCTTTTCGGTTTCCTAGGAACAGTGTTCAAACACTGCCTTGTGAGAAAAGAAGTAAAACTCCCTGAGTGTAATGCATACATCACAAAGACGTTTTTCAGAAAATTTCTCTCCACTTCTTATCTGAAGATATCTCCTCCTTCATCGTAGGCCTGAATGTGCTCCCAAAGGTCCCTTCGTGGATCCGAGCATAACGGAGTTTCCAAACTGCATAATATAAGAAAAGTTTTAACTATGCGAGATGAATAAATATATCTAACACAAAGCAGTTTCACAGAAATCTTCTTTCCAGGTATTTTCTGAGGATATTTTGTTTTTCACCTCAGCCATCCCTATATCCCCGAATGTGTCTTGGTAGCTTTTGCTACAAAAGGGATTCCGGATTTCTCTAGGAGAAGAAAGGTGAGTGGAATGCACACGTCATTCTGTGAGTGGAATGCACACGTCACAAATTAGCTCCTCAGAAAACATCTCTCCAGTTTCTATATTAAGATGTTTCCTTTCTCAATGTAAGCCTCAAAGTGCTGCTGAATATCCGTTTGCAGACTAAACAGAAACAGTGTTATGATACTGCTCATTAAAAGAGAAACTTAACTGTGTAAGCGTAATTCACGTGACACAGAGCAGTTTCACAGAAAGCTTTCTTCTGGTTTCTCTCTGAGGTTATTTCTTTTTCAGGATATTCTAAAGAGTGTTTCCAAATGTCCTTTCTCAGATTCCACAGAAACAGTGATTTCAAGCTACTCAATCCAAAGAATGATTTAACTCTATGAGATGAGCACAAACTTCACAAAAGAGTTGCGCAGAAAGTTTCCCTCAAATATTCGATGGAAGACATTTCCTTGGTCGAAAGAGGCCTCCGGTTGCCTCTTACTAACCCTTCGCAGAACCCTCAAAATCGACTTTCAAACTGGGAAATGTAGAGTAAGCTTTAACCCTGTGTAAAAATGGACATGTCAGAGAGCTGTCTTTTTGAGTGCTTCTGTCTGTTTTTTAAGGATATTTCAATTTTGCCATAGTCTTCAATATGCTCTGAATATCACTCTTATGGTATAACAGGAACAGTATTCAAATTGTGCCTTATGAGAAGAAAGTTATAACCCCCTGAGTGGAATGTACACGTCACCAAGCAGTTTCTCAGAAAGCTTCCCTCCTGTTTTCATCCGACTATATTTCCTATTTCACCATAGGCCCGAATGTGATCCCAAATATCCCTTCATGGATTCATCCATGAGGGAGTTTTCAAGCTGTGTAATGTAAAGAAAGCTTCATCTATGTGAGATGAATAAACATAGCAAAAACAGATTCACAGAAAGCTTCTTTCCCGTTTTTATCTGAAGATATTTCGTTTTTCACCATAGTCTTCAAAGTGCTCCCAAAGGTCCCTTCCTGGATCCGTCCATGAGAATTTGCAAGCTGCGTAATTTAAAGAAAGCTTTATCTATGTTAGATGATTACACATATCACAGTGTAGTTTCCTAGAAAGCTTCTTTCCAATTTTAGTCTGAGGCTATTTCCCTTTTCACCATCGACAGCAACATGCTCCCCTGTATCATTTGGTACCTGTTTCTCTAAAAGGGTTTCCGCGATGATGTATGAGAAGAAAGGTATAACACTGTGAGTGAAATTCACACGTCACAAGGCTGTTCCTCGGAAATCTTTCCTCTAATTTTGGTCTGAACATATTTCCTTTTTCACTGTGAGCGTCAAAGTGCTCCCGAATATCCCGTCACATGCTAAGCATACAAACGATTAGAAAATTGCTCAATGAAAAGAGGGGCTTAACTGAGTGAAAGCCATTAAGGTGACACAGAGCAGTTTCACAGAAGGCTTCCTTCTGCATTTTACCTAAGGATATTTCTTTCTCAATGTTCTAAGGATCATTCACAAATGTCCTTCCTCAGATTCCACAAAAACATTGATTTCCAACTGTTCAATCCAAAGAACGGTTTACCTCCATGAGACGAATACACACATCGTGAAGCAGTTGCTCAGAAAGTTTCTCTGCAGGTTTCACTGAAAGACGTTTCCTTGCTCACCCCAAGCCTCCAGACGTCACTAAATATCCCTTCACAGATTCTTTAAAGACAGAGCTTGAAACTGGGCAACATAGAGTAAGCATTGACTCTGTGAAGTGAATGCACATATCAGAGAGCAGATTCTTGGAATGCTTCTTCCTCTATTTTTTTAAGTATATTTCACTATTCGCCATACTCCTCAATGCACTCTGAAATATCACTATTTCGGTTTCACAGGAACAGTGTTCAAACACTGCCTTGTGAGAAAAGAGGTATAACTCCCTGAGTGGAATGCATATATCACAAAGTCGTTTCTCAGAAAACTTCTACACACTTTTTATCTGAAGATATCTCCTCTTTCACTGTAGGCCTGAATGTGCTCCCGAATGTCTCTTCGCGGATCCGTGCATGACGGAGTCTCCAAACTGCGTAATATAAGAAAAGTTGTAACTATGCGAGATGAATGAATATATCTAACACAAAGCAGTTTCACAGAAATCTTCTTTCCAGTTTTTCTCTGAGGATATTTCATTGTTCAGCACAGCCATCCCTATACTCCCGAATTTCTCTTGGTAGCTTCTTCTCCAAAAGGGATTCTGGAATCCTCTAGGAGAAGAAAGGTGAGTGGAATGCACACGTCATTCTATGAGTAGAATGCATACGTTTTTCTGTAAGTGGAATTCTGTGAGTGGAATGCACACGTCACAAAGCAGCTCCTAAGAAAGCTTCTCTCCAGTTCCTATCTGAAGACGTTTCCTTTCTCACCGTAAGCCTCAAAGTGCTCCTGAATATCCCTTCGCAGACTAAACAAAAACAGTGTTATGATACTGCTCAATGAAAAGAGAATCTTAACTGTCTGAGCGGAATTCATGTGACACAGTGCACTTCCACAGAAATCTTCCTTCTGGTTTCCTTCTGAGGTTCTTTCTTTTTCAAGATATTCTAAAGAGCATTTCCAAATGTCCTTTCTCAGATTCCACAGAAACAGTGATTTCAAACTGCTCAATAAAAGAATGATTTAACTTCATAAGATGAATGCAAACATCACAAAACAGCTGTGCAGAAAGCTTCTCTCCAATAGTCGATGGAAGATATTTCCTTGCTCGGCACAGACCTCCGCCTGCCACTTATTATCCCTTCGCAGAACCCTCAAAGCCTGACTTTCAAACTGGGAAATGTAGAGTAAGCTTCAACCCTGTGAAAAGAATGGACACGTCGGAGAGAATATTCCTCGAGGGCTTCTTTCTGGTTTTTATTGGACGACATTTCACTTTTTGCCATAGTCTTCAATGTGCTCTGAATATCACTCTTTTGGTTTCACAGGAAACGTGTTCCAACTGTGCCTTATGAAAAGAAATTTGTAACACACTGAGTGGAATGCACACATCACCAAGCAGTTTCTCAGAAAGCTTCACTCCAGTTTTTTTCTGACTATATTTCCTATTTCACCATAGGCCGGAATGTGATCCCAAATGTCTTTTCGCAGATCCTTCCACGAGGGTGTTTCCAAGTTGCGTCATGAAAGAAAGCTTCCTCTATGTGAGGTGAATAAACATAGCAAAAAGCAGATTCACAGAAAGCTTGCTTCCAATTTTTTTCTGAAGATATTTCCTTTTTCGCCACAGTCCTGAATGTCCTCCCGAATGTCCCTTCGTGGATCCGTCATGACAGTTTACAAGCTGCATAACATAAAGAAAGCTTTATCTATGTGAAATGTTTGCACGTATCACAGAATAGTTTCCTAGAAAGCTTCCTTCCAATTTTTCTCTGAAGCTATTTCTCTTTTCACCTTTGGAATCATCATGCTCCCGATATCACTTGGTACCTGTTTTTCCAAAAGGGATGCCCCGACGTTGTATGAGAACAGACGTATAACACTGTGAGTGGAATGCACAGGTCACAAAGCAGTTTCTCAGAAAGTTTCTCTCCAGTTTCGATCTGAACATATTTACTTTTTCACCGTAAGTCTCAAAGTGCTCTCGAATATCCCATCACACGCTAAATATACACAGGGTTAGAAAACTGCTCAGTGGAAGGAGAGGCTTAACTGAGTGAGAGGAATTACGACGACTCAGAGTAGTTTCACAGAAAGCTTCCTTCTGGATTTTACCTGAGGATATTTCTTTCTCCATATTCTAAGGATCGTTCCCCAATGTCCTTCCTCAGATTCCACAAAAACAGTCATTTCAAGCTGCTCAATCCAAGAATGGTTTAACACTATGAGTCGAATACACACATCACAAAGCAATTGCTCAGAAAGTTTCTCCACATGTTTCATCGGAAGATGTTTCCTTGCTCACCACAAGCCTTCAGGCGTCATTAAATATCCCTTCACAAATCCTTCTTTCCACTTTTTGTCTGAGGATATTATCTTTTTCACCATAGCCATCCCTGTACTCCCGAATGTCTCTTGGTAGCTGTTTCTCCAATAGAGATTCCACAATCCTCTAGGAGAAGAAAGGTATATTTTTGTGAGTGGAATGCATACACCAGAAAGCAACCTGTCAGAAAGCTTCTCTCCAGTTTCTTTCTGAAGTTTCCTTTCTCACCGTGAGTCTCAAAACGCTCCTGAATATCCCTTCACAGACTAAACAAAAACAGTATTGTGATACTGCTCAACGAAAGGAGAAGCTTAACTGTGAGAGTGGAATTCACGTGACACAGGGAAGTTGCACAGAAAGTTTCCTTCTGCTTTATCTCTGAGTTTATTACTTTTTCAGCATATTCTAAAGTGCGTTTCCAAATGTCCTTTCTCAGATTCCACAGAAACAGTAATTTTAAGCTGCTCAATCCAAAGGATGATTTAACTCTATGAGATGAATACAAACATCACAAAAGAGTTGCGCAGAAAGTTTCTCTCCAATTTTCAATGGAACACATTTCCTTGCTCAACACAGGCCTCTGGTTGCCACTTACTATCCTTTCGGAGAACCCTCATAGACTGACTTTCAAACTGGGAAATGTAGAGTAAGCTTTAACCCTATTCAAAGAATGGACGTGTCAGAGAGCAGTTTCTTTGAGTGCTTCTTTCTGTTTTTTATTGGATGACATTTAACTTCTTGCCATAATTTTCAATGTGCTCCGAGTATCATTCTTTCGGTTACAGGAACAGTGTTGAAACTGTGCCTTATGAGAAGAAAGTTATAAATCAATGCATATTCACATACATTTTCAGTATGTGCATTCACCTCACAGACTCTATGTTGACCAGTTTTGAAACTATGTCTTTGAAGAATCTGTGAAGGGATGTTTAGTGGCGCCCAGAGACTTGTGGTGAGCAAGGACAGGTCTACCGATGAAACCTGCGTTTTCCAATTAAAACTTTGATGGAAGCTTTGTGAGAAACTTCTTTGTGATATATGAATTCATCTCACAGAGTTACAACATAGACCTCATGAAACAGTTTGCTAACACCGTTGTCGTGGAATCTACAAAGTGATAGTGGGGAGCGCATCGAGGCCTATGGTGAAAAAGGAAATATCCTCAGATAAGAACTAGAAAGAAGATTTCTGAGAAATTGCTTTCTGATGTGTGAATTCATCACACACAGTTTCACTTTACCCTTGTAGTAACAGTTTGATAACACTGTTTTCGTGGATTCTGAAAAGTACTATTTGGGAGGTCATTGAGGGCTATGGTGAAAAAGGAAATATTTTCTGATAAAAGCTGGAAAGAAGCGTTCAGAGAAACTGCATTGCGATGGGTGAATGCAACTCACACAGTTCCCCTTTTCTCTGGTGGGATCAGTTTGCTAGCACAGTTTTCTGGAGATGTGCATTAAGACAGTTCTTAGTGCAATGAAGCTTATAGTGACAAAGGAAATATCCTCAGATAAAAACAAGAAAGAAACTTTCTCAGAAACTTCTTTTTGATATGTGAATACATCTCACAGAGTACACTTACATTTCATGGAGCAGTCGAATAAGAATGCCTTCGAGGAACCTGAGAAGGGCTACCTAAAATCCCATTGAGGCCTACGCTGTTAGAGGAAATATCCTCAATTAAAACATTGATAGAAGGTTTGTGAGAAACTTCTTTAGGATATGTGAATTTATCTCACAGGCTTACAATCTAGACCTCATGAAGCAGTGTGCTAACACCGTTGTCATTGAATCTGCAAATTGATATTTGGGAACACATTGAGTCCTATGGTGAAAAACAAAATATCCTCAAATAAAAAATTGGAAAGAAATGTTCTGAGAAACTGCATTGTGACAGGTGAATGCAAATCACAGGATTACATTTTCCATTCCATGGATCCATTTGCTAATAGTGTTTTCTTGAAATCTACATTGGGGTATTTCTTAGCGCAATGAAGCTTACGATGACAAAGGAAATATACTCAAATAAAAACTAGAAAGGAGCTTTGTGAGAATCCTAGTTGTGATATGTGAATTCACTTCACAGAGTTACAACCTAGTCTTCATGAGGCAGTTCGCTTACACTGTTGTCGTGGAATCTGCAAAGTGATATTTGGGAGAGCATTGAGGCCTGCAGTGAAAAAGGAAATATCCTCAGATAATAACTAGAAAGAAGCTTTCTGAGAAATTGCTTTCTGATGTGTGAATTCATCACGCAGAATTTCACCTTTCCCTTCTAGTATCAGTTTGCTAACACTCTCTTTGTGGATTCTGCAAACTGTTATTTGGGAGCTCATTGAGGGCTATGGTGAAAAGGAAATATCCTCTGATAAAAACTAGAAGGAAGCCTTCAGAGAAACTGCGTTGAGATGTGTGAATACAACTCACACAGTTACACTTTTCTCTTCAGGGATCAGTTTGCTAACACAGTTTTCTTCAAATCTGCAGTGGTACAGTTCTTAGCGCAACGAAGCTTAAGGTGACAAAGGAAATATACTCATATAAAAAGTAGTAGTAAGAAGCTTTCTCAGAAACATCTTTGTGATATGTCAATACATCTCACAGAGTTACACTTACATTTCATGGAGCAGTCGAATAAGACTGCCTTCAAGGAAGTTGAGAAGGGCTACATTGGATCGCATTGAGGCCTATGCTAATAGAGGATATATCCTCAATTAAAACCTTGATAGAAACTTTGTGAGAAACCTCTTTGTGATATGTGAATTCATCTCACAGTGTTACAACCTAGACCTCATGAAAGAGTTTGCTAACACCGTTGTCGTGGAATCTTCAAAGTGATATTTGGGAGTGCATTGAGGCCTATGGTGAAAAAGGAAATATCCTCAGATAAAACCTGGAAAGAAGCATTAAGAGAAACTGCATTGTGATGTGTGAATGCTACCCACACAGTTACAGTTTTCTCTTAAGGGATCAGTTTGCTAACACAGTTTTCTTGAAATCTGCCATGGGACAATTCTTAGTGCAATGAAGCTTATGGGGACAAAGGAAATGTCCTCAGATAAAAATTAGAAAGAAGCTTTCTCAGAAACTTCTTTGAGATGTGTGAATACATCTAACAAAGGTACACTTACGTTTCATGAATCAGTAGAATAAGACTACCTTTGAGGAAGCTGAGGAGGGCTACATTGGGTCACATTGAGTACTATGATGATAGAGGAAATATCCTCAATTAAAACCTTGATAGAAGCTTTGTGAGAAACTTCTTTGTGATATGTGAATTCATCTCACAGAGTTACAACCTGGAACTCATGAAGCAGTTTGCTATCACCGTTGTCATGGAATCTGCAAAGTGATATTTGGGATCGCTTTGAGGCCTGTGGTGAAACAGGAAATATCATCAGGTAAAAACTGGAAATTAGCGTTCTGAGAAACTGCATTGTGACGTGTGAATGCAACTCACAGAGTTACACTTTCCTTTCCATGGATCTGTTTGCTAACAGTGTTTTCTTGAAATCAAAATTGGGATATTTCTTAGCGCAATGAAGCTTACGATGACAAAGGAAATATCCTCAAATATAAACTAGAAAGGAGCTTTCTGAGAAACCTAGTTGTGATATGTGAATTAATCTCACAGAGTTACAACCTAGTCTTCATGAGGCAGTTTGCTAACACTGTTGTCATGGAATGTGCAAAGTGATATTTGGGAGTGCATTGAGGCCTATGGTGAAAAAGGAAATATCCTCAGATAATAACTAGAAAGAAACTTTCTGAGAAAATGCTTTCAGATGTGTGAATTCATCATGCAAAATTTCACCTTTCCCTTCTAGTAGCAGTTTGTTAACACTGTTTTGGTGAATTCTGCAAAATGATATTTGGGAGCTCATTGAGGGCTATGGTGAAAAAGGAAATATCCTCTCATAAAAACTGGAAAGAGGCATTCAGAGAAACTGCACTGTGATGTGTGAATGCCACTCACACAGTTAACCTTTTCTCTTCAGGAATCAGTTAGCTAACACAGTTTTCTTGAAATCTGCAATGAGGTACTTCTTAGCGCTATGCCGCTTACAGTGATAAAGGTAATATCCTCAGATAAAAAGTTGAAAGAAGCTTTCTGAGAAATTTCTTCCTGATATGTGACTTCATATCACAGAGCTACACCACTATTTCCTGCAGCCGTATGCTAGCAGCCTTTTTATGGATTCTGAGAAATGATATTTCAGATGGGTTTGAAGAGTAGAAGGACAAAGGAAATATCCTCCGAGAAAAACCAGAATGAATTTATCTGAGAAACTGCTTTGTGATGTGTGAATTCATTTCTGAGTGTTACACCACTCTTTCATGGAGGAGTTTGCTAGCAGTGGTTTTGTGGAATTTCAGAAGTGATATCTTGGATATCGTTGAATCCCATGGTGAATAATGAAATACCCTCAGACGAATCCTGAGAGAACTTCTGTCAGAAACTTCTTGTTTGTGGGTGCGTTCAGCTCACAGAGTTTCATCATCGTTTTCTTTTTCTTTTTTTTTTTTTTTTCTTGGAATAAAATTTTTAATTTTGGGCAATCTTAAACAATAATTACCATTTGTGTGTAGAATCCTTTGCATCCATACAAGTGTGTGTGTGTTTATGTATGTACCTGGTTGCAGTAAGTCTTGTTATAGTACACATATTGGTAAATAAATATGAAGGCATTCAGATGTTTAAAAAACATTGTAGAATGCGTTTGCTCTTTTTCCTAATTCTCATGCCCTGCTGATACTACCAAATTCTTTTATCTTTTTGAGATGGTGTCTCACTGTATCACCCAGGTTGGAGTACAGTGGTGTGATCTCGGCTCACTGCAACCTCTGCCTCCTGGGTTCAAGTGATTCTCCTGCCTCAGCCTCCAGAGTAGCTGGGACTACAGGCACTTGTTTCTGATGCTATTCCTCCCATAAAATTGATTTGATAATATCACACAGGCTACTTTTTGATAAATTTAGTGGACTATTTTTAGTCCTTTGTATTCCTACCTCTTCCCTCAACTTATACCTTAGCCACTCCCTCCTTCTTGAAGTATTCTTTCTCATTGGTTTATTTATTTTTTT
>NW_022333587.1:0-2998 GCF_002776525.5 Piliocolobus tephrosceles | reverse complement strand
CTCTGTGAGTTGCATTCACGTGTCACAATGCAGTTTCTCAGAACGCTTCTTTCCCGTTTTTCTTTGAGGATATTTCCTTTTTCACCATAGCCTTCGCTGGGCTCCCGAAAATCATTTTGCAAACTCCACGAGAACTCTCTTTGTGAACGGCTTCATGGGGAGAAAGGTGTAACTCTGTGAGATGAATTCACAGGTCACAAAGACGTTTCTCAGAAAGCTTCTTTCTCATTTGTATCGGCGGAGATTTCCTTTGGCCCTATAGTCTTCAAAGGGATCCGAAATATCAGGTCTCAGACTCCACCAAAACGGGGCTGGAAACATCTCCACGAAATACAAGTGGAGCTCAGTGAGTTGAATTCACACAGCACAAAGCCATTTCTCAGAATGCGTCTTTCTTTGGGAGCTGAGTTTATTTGTGGTCTCGGAGCGCCACCGCGTGTCCTTTTGCAGATTCTGCGAAAACGCCTTACCAAGCTTCTCAATGAAAACCATGAGGAAACTCTGTGAGGAGAATTCACCCACAACCAAGAATTTTCTGTGAAGGCTTCTCTGCAGATTTGTCTGAGGATATCTCATTATTCAGCATGGAATTCCCCGATATCCAGGATGTCGTTTCAGAGATTCCAGAAAATCACTGCTATCAAAGTCCTCCATGAAAGGGTGGTGTAACACTGTGAAATGAATTCACACATCACAAAGCAATTTCTCAGAAAGCTTCATTGCAATATTTCTCGGAAGATATTTCCTGTGTCCTTAGACTCTTCAAACCTATCGGAAATATCAGTGCTCAGAATCCACAAAGACAGTGCTAACAAATGGTTGCAGGAAATAGTAGTGTAACTCTGTGAGATGAAGTTACAGATCAGAAAGCAGTCTATCAGAAAGCTTCTTTGTAGCTATTATATGAGGATATGTCGTTTTTCACGTTAGGCCTCAATGCGCTCCCAAATATAACTTTCCAGAATCCACGAAAACACTGTCAGCAAACTGCTGCATGAAGACTAAGTTGTAACTCTGTGAGATGACTTCACTTATCACAGAGAAGGTTCTAAGAAAGCTTCCTTCTAGATTTCATGTCAAGATATTTCTTTTGACACCGTAAGCTTCATTGCACTAAGATGTATTCCGTTTCAGATTACAAGAAAACATGTTCGGAAACTGATGAATGAAAAGATAAGTGTAACTCTGTGAGTTGCATTCACACATGGCAATGCAGTTTCTCAGAAGGCATCCTTCCATTTTTTGTCCGAGCATATTTCCCTTTTCACCATAGGCCACAATGAGCTCCCAAATCTCATTTCCCAGAATCCACGAAAACACTGTCAGCAAACTGCTGCATGAAGACTAAGTTGTAACTCTGTGAGATGAATTCACATATCACAGAGAAGTTTTTAAGAAGCTTCTTTCGAGATTTTATATGAGGATATTTCTTTTGACACCGGGAGCTTTATTGCACTAAGATGTATCCCGTTTCAGATTACAAGAAAAAATGTTGGCAAACTCATGACTGAAAAGATAAGAGTAACTCTGTGAGTTGCATTCACACATGGGAATGCAGTTTCTCAGAAGGCTTCCTTCCAGTTTTTGTCTGTTCATATTTCCCTTTTCACCATAGGCCACAATGAGCTCCCAAATCTCACTTTCCAGAATCCACGAAAAGAGTGTTAGCAAACTGCTACCAGAAGGGAGAGGTGAAACTCTGTATGATGAAATCACACAAGAGAAAGCAATCTCTCAGAAAGCTTCTTTCTAGCTATTATCTCAGGATATTTCCTTTTTCACCATTGGCCTCAATGCGCTCCCAAATATCACTTTACAGATTCCAGGAAAACACTCTCAGCACACTGCTTCATGAAGACTAAGTTGTAACTCTCGAGATGAATTCACTTATCACAGAGAAGTTTCACAGAAAGCTACTTTCTGGTTTTTCTCTGAGGATATCTCCTTTGTCACCGTAAGCTTCATTGCGCTACGAAATATCCCAATGCAGATTTCAAGAAAACAGGGTCAGCCAACGGACCCATGAAAAGGAAAGGGTAACTCTGTGAGTTGCATTCACTTGTCACAATGCCGTTGCTCAGAATGCTTCTTTGCAGTTTTTCTCTGAGGATATTTCCTTTTTCACCATAGCCCTCACTGGGCTCAAAAATATCACATTGCAAACTCCACCAGAACTGTCTTAGTGAACGGCTTCATGAGGAGAAAGGTGTAACTCCGTCAGATGAATTCACAGGACACAAAGAACTTTCTCAGAAAGCTTCTTTCTCATTTGTATCAGCGGAGATTTCCTTTGGCCCTATAGTCTTCAAAGGGATCCGAAATTTCAGTTCTCAGATTAAAGCAAAACGGGGCTAGCCAATGGCTCCATGAAATACTACTGGACCTCAGTGAGTTGAATTCACACAGCACAAAGCCGTTTCTGAGAAAGAATTTTTCTTTGGGAGCTGAGTTTATTTGTGGTCTCGGAGCGCCACCGTGTGTCCTTTTGCAGATTCTGCGGAAACACTCTTAGCAAGCTTCTCAATGAAAATCATGAAGAGTGGGGAGCAAGATGGCCTCATAGGAACAGCTCCAGTCTCCATCTCCCAGTGCGAGCGACACAGAAGACCGGTGATTTCTGCATTTTCAACGGAGGTACTAGGGTCATCTCACTCGGGACTGCCGGACAATCGGTGCTGCTCAGCTGCTGCAACCTGACCAGCGAGAGCTGAAGCAGGGCGAGGCATCGCCTCACCTGGGAAGCGCAAGGGGGAAGGGAGTCCCTTTTCCTAGCCAGGGGAACTGAGACACACAACACCTGGAAAATCGGGTAACTCCTAGCCCAATACTGCGGTGTAAGCACACCGGCACACCAGGAGAATATATCCCATACCTTGCCTGGAGGGACCCATGCCCACGGAGCCTCCCTCCTTGCTAACACAGCAGTCTGTGGCAATCTAACCGCAAGGCAGCAGCGAGGCTGGGGGAGGGGCGCCCGCCATAGCTGAGGCTTAAGTAG
>NW_022333586.1:0-1497 GCF_002776525.5 Piliocolobus tephrosceles | reverse complement strand
CCTAAGGCCCTGCCCTCTCTGCACAGCTCGCTCCCCATTGGCCGGGGTGCGGGCCCCAGGCGCCCGGCTCCGCTAGGGGCGGGGCGGCAGGCGGCGGGCGGCGGGCCGCGGGCCGCGGGCGGGGCCCTCTACACCTGCGTGATGTGTGTCCCGGCCTCAGCCCAGCGCCAGCTGCAGCGCCTTGATCAGAGCCGGATCCCGAGCGGGGGACCCGGGCTGAAGTGGCGGCGGCGGCGGCCCCGGGTGACGCTGCTGCGTCTCTGTCGGCTGCTCAGCTGTGCTCTAGTCGGCCCAGGCGCTGCGGCGAGGAGTTAGCGCTGGGAGGCGACGGCCCGAGGTGAGACTGGGCGACGGGCGACGGGGTCTCCGTACCGGGCGGGGGTCTCTGCGCCGGGCGTGACGGCTCAGAGCTGGGCTCCGCAGGGTCCGGGGTCGGGATCTCGGGTCCGTGCGCCTGGGCTTTGTCTCCGCGTCAGGTGGCACCGGGGGCTTGGCGTCTGCTGCGATACCGCGTGGGCCAGCGCGGGGGTCCCGGGCGCCCTGCGGGTGTAGGCCGGTCCCCACTGCTCCCCGGCTCCCCGCGTCTGCCGCGGAGGGGACTGCATGGACCCGGGCACTGGGTTCTGCCTGGTCCTCCGCGGCCTGGCTGGTTCCCGCCTGCGGCAGAGTGGGCCCTGCATGGACCCACTCATGGAACGGGGTCCGGGTCACCGCGTGTGGAGACTCCAACGCCCTCCCCGCCCTCCCTCGCAGTGAGGCTGCTTCGCCAGACTCACCGAGGGGACTGCGCGGACCCTCAGACGAGGGAGTCCGTGACTCTGGGTGGGGGCTCTTTCCTGGCCCCGCATGATGGCTTCCTGAGTGTTTTGTCACTTATCAAGGTGGCTGCGTGGACCCGCGCGCGTGTGTCCTGGCTGCCCTGCTAGTGGGGCTGTGCGCCGCCCCGTGACTCGTCTGGGTCGATCCCGCCTGGGACGCGCGTGTAGTGGGGGTCTGTGCGCGGGGTGCGCCGTTGCTGGGGGCGCACTGCCCCCGACCCGTGATTTATCCTCTCACTTGCTGGGCGGGAGAAAGGGAAGGGCGCGGGCCCGGAGCTGTCGCGCAGCGGCCTCTCCGACCTCTGCCCAGGGCGGTGGGTCCCGGGGACGAGGGGCTGTCACCACGCGTCCCTCCTGCTCTGGCCTTCGGCTGGGCTCTGATTGGTGGGAGAAGGGCCCTTCTGCCTGGCGCTTCTTGATTTCTTCCGTTAGTAATGGGAAGAAAAAAAAATCTGGAAAGCCAGATTGAACTTTGTAGCTCTCAGCGCCTGGAGAGTGGAAGAAACTCTCCCAAGAATTTGGCGGGCTGAAAATGCGTTTCAAGCAGGAATATCCATACCCACGGAATGAGGCCAAGGCAGTTACAGTTAGAGGTCAGATTTATGAGGGGGGAGCCAGGGTGAGGTCCATAGGTGGGGAGACTCCGACCTCAGCTTGTTTGGGAGACCTGATGCTGCCC
>NW_022333583.1:0-1113 GCF_002776525.5 Piliocolobus tephrosceles | reverse complement strand
TGGCTCCCAAATATCACCTTGCAGATTCTAGGAAAAGAGTGTTATCAAACTGCATCCTGAAGACAGAGATGTAACTACGGGAGGCGAATTCACAGATCACAGAGAAGTTTCTCAGAAAGCTTCTTTCCCGTTTTTAAATGACATTATTTTCTTTATCAGCGCAGGCCTCAATGCCATCCAGAGTAGAACTTCTGAGATTCCTCAAAGACAGTGTTAGTGGTCTGCTCTACGAAACATAAGTGTAACTCTGTGAGATGAATTCACACATCACAGAGAAGTTTCTAAGAAAGCTTCTTTCCAGTTTTCCTCGGAGGACACTTGCTTTCTCCCCGCAAGCTTCATTGCGCTAAGAAGAATCCCATTGCAGTTTCCAAGCAGACTCTCTTAGCAAACTGCTAGCTGAAGAGAAAAGTGTAACTCTGTGAGTTGCACTCACTCAGAGCAATGCAGTTTCTCAGAATGCTTCTTGGCACTTTCTCTCTGAGGATATAACCTTTTTCACCATAGTCCACAAGGAGCTCCCAAATATCACTTTGCAGAATCCAAGACAACAGCCTTAGCAAACTCTGCCAAGAAGCGGTCTGTGGAACTCTGTGTGGTGAAGTCACATATCAGAAAGCCATCTCTCAGAAAGCTTCCCTCTAGTTATTATCTGAGGATATTTCATTTTATACCACGGGGCCCAAATGGCTCCCAAATATCACCTTGCAGATTCTAGGAAAAGAGTGTTATCAAACTGCAGCCTGAAGACAGAGATGTAACTCCGGGAGACGAATTCACAGATCACAGAGAAGTTTCTCAGAAAGCATCTTTCCCGTTTTTAAATGACGATATTTCCTTTTTCTGCGCAGGCCTCAATGCCATCGAGAGTAGAACTTCTCAGATTCCTCAAAGACAGTGTTAGTGGTCTGCTCCATGAAACATAAGTGTAACTCTGTGAGATGAATTCACACATCACAGAGAAGTTTCTAAGAAAGCTTCTTTCCAGTTTTCCTCGGAGGACACTTGCTTTCTCCCCGTAAGCTTCATTGTGCTAAGAAGAATCTCATGGCAGTTTCCAAGCAGACTATCTTAGCAAACTGCTAGCTGAAGAGAAAAGGGTAACTCTGTGAG
>NW_022333582.1:0-1167 GCF_002776525.5 Piliocolobus tephrosceles | reverse complement strand
CAGACAGAAAGTGGCAAGAAGCATTCTGAGAAATTGCATTGCTATGTGTGAGTGCAACTCACAGAGTTACACGTTTCTCTTCAGCTATCAGTTTGCTAAGACATTTTGCCTGGAAACTGCAATGAGATTCTTCCTAGCGCAATGAAGCTCACGGTGACAAAGCAAGTGTCCTCAGAGGAAAACTGGAAAGAAGCTTTCTTAAAAACTTCTTTGTGATGTGGGAACTCATCTCACAGAGTTACACTAATGTTGCATGGAGCAGGCCACTAACACTGTCTTTGGGGAAACTGTGAAGTTCTACTCTGGAAGGCTTTGAGTCCTACGCTGCTAAAGGAAATATCGTCAGTTAAAAACGGGAAAGAAGCTTTCTGAGAAACTTCTCTGTGATCTGTGAATTCGTCTCACAGAGTTACTTCTTTGTCCTCAGGAAGCAGTTTGCTAATACTCTTTTCCTAGAATCTGCAAGGTGATATTTGGGAGCCCATTGGGGCCCATGGTGAAAAAGGAAATATCATCATACAATAAGTAGAGGGAAGCTTTCTGCGAGATTCCTTTCTGATATGTGACTTCACCACACAGAGTTCCACACACTGCTTCTCGGCAGCGTTTGCTAAGACTGTTGTCTTGGATTCTGCAAAGTGATATTTAGGAGATCATTGAGGGCTATGGGGAAAAAGGATATATCCTCAGGAAGTGGCAAGAAGGATTCTGAGAAACTGCATTGCTATGTGTGAGTGCAACTCACAGATTTACACGTTTCTCTTCAGCTATCAGTTTGCTAAGACAGTTTGCTTGGAAACTGCAGTGAGATTCTTCTTAGCGCAATGAAGCTCACGGTGAGAAAGCAAGTGTCCTCAGAGGAAAAGTGGAAAGAAGCTTTCTTAAAAACTTCTCTGTGATGTGTGAACTCATCTCACAAAGTTACACTTATGTTTCATGGAGCAGGGGGAAACTGAGAAGTTCTACTCTGGAAGGCTATGAGGCCTACGCTGATAAAGGGAATATCATCAGTTAAAAACGGGAATGAAGCTTTCTGAGAAACTTCTTTGTGATCTGTGAATTCGTCTCACAGAGTTACATCTTTGTCCTCAGGAAGCAGTTTGCTAACACTCTTTTCCTAGAATCTGCAAGGTGATATTTGGGAGCCCAATGGGGCCCATGGTGAAA
>NW_022333580.1:0-1419 GCF_002776525.5 Piliocolobus tephrosceles | reverse complement strand
GTGCAGAAGCTCTTTAGTTTAATTAGATCCCATTTGTCAATTTTGGCTTTTGTTGCCATTGCTTTTGGTGTTTTAGACGTGAATTCCTTGCCCATACCTATGTCTCGAATGGTATTACCTAGGTTTTCTTCTGGGTTTTTATGGTATTAGGTCTAACATTTAAGTCTCTAATCCATCTTGAATTAATTTTCGTATAAGGAGTAAGGAAAGGATCCAGTTTCACCTTTCTACTTATGGTTAGCCAGTTTTCCAAGCACCATTTATTCAATGGGGAATCCTTTCCCCATTTCGTATTTTTGTCAAGTTTGTCAAAGATCAGATGGCTGTTGATGTGTGGTATTATTTCCAAGGGCTCTGTTCTGTTCCATTGGTCTATATCTCTGTTTTTGTATCGGTATCATGCTCTTTTGGTTACTGTAGCCTTGTAGTATAGTTTGAAGTCAGGTAATGTAATGTTTCCAGCTTTGTTCTTTTGACTTTGGATTGTCTTGACAATGCGGGGTCTTTTTTGTTTCCACATGAACTTTAAAGCAGATTTTTCCAATTCTGTGAAGCAGGTCATTGGTAGCTTGATGGGGATGGCACTGAATCTAAAAATTACCTTGGGTAGTATGGCCATTTTCACAATATTGATTCTTCCTATCCATGAGCATGGAATGTTCTTCCATTTGTTTGTGTCCTCTTTGATTTCACTGAGCAGTGGTTTGTAGTTCTCCTTGAAGAGGTCCTTTACATCCCCTGTAAGTTGGATTCCTAGGTATTTTATTCTCTTTGAAGCTATTGTGAATGGGAGTTCATTCATGATTTGGCTCTCTGCTTGTCTGTTACTGGTGTATAAAAATGCTCGTGATTTTTGTACATTGATTTTGCATCCTGAGACTTTGCTGAAGTTGCTTATCAGCTTAAGGAGATTTGAGGCTGAGAAAATGGGGTTTTCTAAATATACAACCACGTCATCTGCAAATAGGGACAATTTGATTTCTTCTTTTCCTAACTGAATAAATTTTCTTTCTTTCTCTTGCCTGATTGCCCTAGCCAGAACTTCCAACACTGTGTTGAATAGGAATGGTGAGAGAGGGCATCCCTGTCTTGTGCCAGTTATCAAAGGGAATGCTTCCAGTTTTTTCCCAATCAATATGATACTGGCTGTAGGTTTGTCATAAATAACTCTTATTATTTTGAGATACATTCCGTCGATACCGAATTTATTGAGAGTTTTTAGCATGAAGGGCTGTTGAATTTTGTCAAAGGCCTTTTCTGCATCTATTGAGATAACCATGTGGTTTTTGTCTTTGTTTCTGTTTATATGATGGATTACGTTTAATGATTTGTGTATGTTGAACCATCCTTGCATCACAGGGATGAAGCCCACTTGATCATGGTGGATAAGCTTTTTGTTGTGCTGTTGGATTCTGTTTG
>NW_022333577.1:0-1391 GCF_002776525.5 Piliocolobus tephrosceles | reverse complement strand
TATGGGTACAAATGCATATGTGTAAGGAGCTTACATAGACGAACAAAACACGGGTTCAACAAGTTACAAAATATGTTGACACGTATGTATTTAGGACAAAGTTTTTACTTATATATGCATGGATATATATATATATATATATATGAATGAACGTATAAAAAAAGATTAATACACACATGTTGTTCCCATAAGCTTATATCACTTCATTATTGCCCCAAAATAACATAACACATAACAGAATAAACAATAATTATAAATACTTCAAAATAAAATCAAAATACGGTTAAAATAAAGTTAAAACAAAATGTCCTTTTTTTTGTAGTAAATAATATAAGCAAACGATTTATTAATATTCAGCTAGATAAGACTAATATATGAAATCATGAGATCAGTTATTTTATTTAATTTTTTTTTAATATTCAATAAAATCAGAAGGTAATCAATATTCGATAATGCAGTAGGAGCATAATTAAAGAAAAAAGCATATAATGCATGTGGTCGGTAGAAATATAAAAAATCATAATATAAATAAGTCAATAAATAAACAAATAAATAAACACATAAATGAACAAATAAATAAACAAATAAACAAACAAACAAACAAACAAACAAATAAATAAATAACAAATAAATAACAAATAAATAACAAATAAATAACAAATAAATGAATAAATATATATATGTAATTTATTTGATCTCTCTTTGATTATCACTGTGTTGTCATTTTTTTTATTTTTTTTAATTCATTCTATTTTTATAATTTTATTTGTTCTTTTCTTTTTTTCATTATTTACTTCATACACCTAAAGTCCTAAAAAATAAAATTTCTTTGGACGCGTAAAATTGAAAACCCCCAATTTGTCATAATTTTGTTAAAAAACAAACACAAAATTTTTGCTTAATCTCAGGCTTTTTATAAATTTATATATATATATTTTTTATAAGATACATATATAATATTTTTAATAACAAACTAAATTATTGCTTCGACATTCATATATGTTCTTTTTTTTTTTGTTTTTTTTTTTTTTGTTATTTTGAATAATGATCACGTACGATAAAAAAATAAAAAAAAATGCATAAAGGGATTAACAAAGGAACTAACAAAGGGATTAACACAGGATTAACAAAAGGATTAACACAGGATTAACAAAAGGATTAACAATTAAGCAAACTGGTAAACAAATGGATAAACAAATGGATAAACAAATGGATAAAATTATAATGCAAAAAAGCTAGAAAAAAAAATATGAATACATTTAAATATCATTATGTAACATGCATTTTAATTAAGTACAACCTATCAATTTATTTAAAACTGGTGCACAATTGTGAGCTTTTCTTCAATTTATCAAAATATATTTTTTTAAATTTTACATGAACAATGGGCA
>NW_022333576.1:0-1210 GCF_002776525.5 Piliocolobus tephrosceles | reverse complement strand
TTTTTCTTTCCATTGTTTTATACTATTACGTTCTATTCATGTATTATGTATAATATTATATGTTATTACTTTTTGTTGCTTTGTATAATTATTTTGCCGCGTTTGCTGCTTTTTTTGTGCATAGCTATTAATGTTTATTCGTTCGTTCGTTCGTTCGTTCGTTCGATCGTTCGTTAGTTAGTTCATTCGCTATTTCGCTAATTTGTTTGCTAGTTTTTTCGTTATTTTATTTTATTTTTTATTTTTTTATCAATACCCTATTTTGAATGGTAATGTATGATGTAATCCGGCACATACATATTTATTCACTTATACCGTTCACCCATTTAACTATATGCTAATTTTTATTTATATGTTCAATTGTTTTTTTCTTTATTTCTGCAAACACTCTCATAAATACTGAAGCGTTATTTACATCATCGTATATTCAAATGTAACAAAAAATATATATTTTATTCTATATATATTTTTTTATTCTTTAATTACTATCATCATTGTTATTATTATTTTTGCCTTTATATATTTATATATTTATGTGTGTATACATTTTTTATTTTTTACCTATGAGTAAAAAAATAACTTCATATAATAATTCTATAAATAATGAAAAAAAAATTATTTTTTGTTTTTTTAAACTTTTCTTTTTTGTACACGTTCTCAATTAACCAGTAGAGTGACATCCATTTACTCGTGCACTTATGAACACCCTAAATAATAACAATTATATAAAAAGAAAAAAATAAATAAATAAAAATAAAAAAATAGTGAAAATGGTGAAAATGGTGAAAATAATGAAAATGTAATTATGGAAATAAGCAGGAATTACTCCTGATAATGTAACTATTACCCGTTTTACTCCTATCAATTTAACTACTATTAATATGGTCACAACTTCTTAAATATATGAACATGTGGAATATATTAACACATACATATATATATATATATATATATGTATACACATTTTTTCTCCATTTGTCACTGCCATTATCAATATTATCATTACTATTGTTGTTATTTTTTTTTCCGTTGTTACATGATTACCATATAACTTCCAATTCAATTATAAAATTTTAAAAAAGGTTTATTCTTCTTTTATTCTGTTACATTTGTTCATTTTTATTATTAAATTATTTTATATATGTGTACATATGTACATATAACATACGTGAACATTGATGTTCATCTATTTTTTATTTTTTTTTTTTTT
>NW_022333574.1:2362-6433 GCF_002776525.5 Piliocolobus tephrosceles | reverse complement strand
AAAAAAAAAAAAAAAAAAAAAACTGAGAAATATACCACTTCCCTTTTTTATTTTGTTTCAAATTAATTCTGAAAAGAACCAAGTCGTTTATTTAAAAAAAAATGAAAAAATAGGAATAGATCCAATTTGACATATGCATAACAAATAACTATTTTTAACATTTTAAAAATTTTTATTATTTTTTTTTTTATCAAAATAAAACAACTACAATAGTGTAAACAATAATATGTCATCTTTTGTCAGCTTTTTCTCCACTTTTTCTCCGCCTTTTCTCCGCTTTTTCTCCACTTTTTCTCCACTTTTTCTCCGCCTTTTCCCCGCTTTTTCTCCACTTTTTCTCCGCCTTTTCTCCGCTTTTTCTCCACTTTTTCTCCGTCTTTTCTCCGCTTTTTCTCCGTCTTTTCTCCGCTTTTTCTCCACTTTTTCTCCACTTTTTCTCCGCCTTTTCTCCGCTTTTTCTTCACTTTTTCTCCGCTTTTTCTCCACTTTTTCTCCGCTTTCTTTTTTTTCGCTAACGCATTAACCTGAATAATTAAATTTCATGGCTAATCAATTTTTATTTATTCATTATATTATTTTCAAAAAATGAACTTAAAAAATAAGTCCATTTTTTTACATTATTTAATATATATTTTTTTTAATAATCTTGAGCAAATGAGTTAAATATGTTTTAAAAATCATACACTAATAAAATAGTTTTTTTTTTTTTTTTTTTTTTTTTTTTTTAAGTATACATATATATATATATATAAATATGTGTATATAGGAACATATATTAATAAACATATATAAGTATATATGCATATGCTCATGTGCGTGCACTTATGGCATAAATTTTTAAATTATTAAATAAATTGTTGTATATGAAGTACGGCAAATGTATTAGTAATTACATGAACAATTTAACATAATACAATATTAATTGTTCTGTTGAAAGTTTAATAGAAAAAGTAAAGTACACACACGTATATATGTACATATATATGTTTATTATTGACGTTTAAAATGTCTATATCTGAGCAATATATATAGACATAAATACACATAATCAACTTAATAACACCATTACGTGTATAAATTAAAAATATAATTTTAAAATTAAAGTAAACGTAATTTAAAAAGTATAACAAAAAAATAAAATAAAAATAACAATGAATAAATAAAATAAAAAAATAATAATAAAATAATAAGTGAAATAAATAGAATGAAAAAAAAAAAAAAAAAAATTTTAACTGAAACCTTTTATATCTGCTCAGTCTAAAACAAATCTAATATTTTTACAAATTTTGCGTGTTCTTGAAAAAAAAAAAATTTATTTTATAAATATAAACTTTTTCCTTTCCAATAATTCTGTATAATTACATTTTTATTATAACTCTCCGGGAAAAAAAAAAAAAAGAGCATAAAAAAAAATGATTTTCTTTGTCATTACATAATAGCTAGTGTATGCTTATTATTTGTGCATAACATTATGTTATTTTTGTTTATAACATTGGAACTATTCACACTAAAGTGCACAAGTCATACTAATATCGGAACCATATTAGTATCCGCAGTGTTACCAAGATCAATATTTATATATTTCTTTGTTATTGCTCCATCTTTTTCCATTGCATAAGAACCCCTCACACAATGTTCTAAGTTGTTAATAATCCACAAATTTGTACTACTTTCATTATATGTACTACTTTGATTATTTGTACTACTTTTAATATTTGTACTACTTTCATTATTTTTGGATGTAAATCAAAAAAATAATTTTGTTTTAAATAATTATTATCACATGTTATCAATTAATTTCACTACACTTTACCTACACTTAACTACACTTAATCTTACTACTATTTATCACTTTAGTTGAAACAACATATATTACAACTATAATAATTTTTTATTATGGGATCCGTCACTAAAATTATTAGTACAAACATATTTATTTATTTTTTTTCTTTTTTTTTTTTCCTTTTGTGGAGTCAACAACATCTTCTATACGAACAGCTTCCGTTTCTATATTTATTCAAATTATGTTCTATATGCCTTCAGACAAATTATGGATTATCCATTCCCATCAATAGAATACTACTATTCTCAGAACTATTATTATGTTTATAATATGTCATAAGTGATGTTTGTTTGTTTGTTCGTTTTTTTTTTTTTTTTTTTTTTTTTAATTATTATTTATCATGTTTCTGTTGGTTAAATAACGTTCATTTTGAATTTCGAATTCTCCATTGATAACATTAAGTACATTTTTTTTTTTTTGTGATGTGTTAATGTCGTTACGTATTTCATCATCGCTATCTCTATCACTAAAACCATCATTATAATCCTCACCACTATCACTATTATTACTATCGTTATCCCCATCACTTTCATTTTCACTTTCACTTTCATTTTCGCTTTCACTTTCATTTTCGCTTTCACTTTCATTTCCATTTTCACCTTTTTTTTTTTTGTTTTTACCATTGTTATTATATTGATATTCTTGTTTATTTGCCATAGTATCTTTTATATTGTTTTTGTTAATCACATTATTAGAACTATGTATTGTGTTTCTTTTTTTAAATTTATTAAAATTTGTTTCTACGTAATCTTTGCTTGTTTTTTTTACATCTTCTCCAATGATATTTTTTCGTTTTTTTAAAAAATCATTTTTTACTGACATAACATTGTTTAAAATAGTTTCATTCTTTGTATTATCATAACAGTCGCTATTAATCATATCAGTATAATTATTTTTGCTGTTTTCTTTTTTTTGAGTAAGTAAAATATTATTTTTTTTTATGTTTTTTTTTTCATGTGTAGATTCTATATTATAATAATCTATGTTTTTTTCATCATAATAATTATTTTTAAAAAACATATTATTACGTTCTATTTTATTATTGATTATAGGTTTTCTTTTTTTGTTATTGTAATAGTTTTCAGCTAATTCCCATAATGAACTTGCATCGCTGTGATTTGTTTCGTTATAGTTCGTAATACAACTTTGATGTATGCTCCTTTTGTTTTGTTCATTTTGCTCAACGTTAAAAGTTTTAAAATTCTGTTTATAATAATTTGTTGCATTTTGTCTACTATTATCAGGAAATATTATATCGTGCTCTTGTATATCTTCACATATTACATTATATTTTCTTATATAATCATCATGTATTTTCATTAATTTAATGTGATTGGCATGAGAGTCAGAATAATCACTTAGGTCATGATTTGCAACTCTTTCGTCATCACTTTCAGAATTATTAATGTGATCGTTATTTCTATACAAATGGTCAGTATTTGTAGTAGTGTCAGTTATAGATTTTTTTTTTTTTTTTTCATTAAATACATTCTGTCGTACTGTCGTATGTTCATAGCTGTTTATCATATTTTCATTGACGGAATCGTTGTAAGCGTCTTTCGTTATATTTTCTGTTAATAATTCTGTATCATTATTATCATTATTATTAGTGTCACTGTTATTTTTTTTTTTAACACTATTAGTTCTATAATTAGTAATATTATTTTTTAAATAATTTTTGTTTATATCATGACCTTTTTTGTTACATTTTTTATATTTGTTTTTTATTTCTTTTAAACTTTTAAGTATCTCTTGTTTTAATTTTTTCTTTTCCTCCTTAATTTTACGTAAAATTTCTTCTCTACGTCTTTTTTTTTCTTCTTTTTCTTTTTTTTTTTCTTGCTTTTCTCTCATTTTTAATTCTTCTTTTAATTTTTTTTTTTCTTGTTTTAATTTTTTCTTTTCTTCTTTTATTTTTTGTAAAATTTCTTCTTTATATTTTTTCTTGTCTTCTTTTTCTTTTCGTTTTGCTTCTTTTACTTTCATTTTTATTTCTTCTTTCAATTTTTTTTTATATTCCTTTTGATTTTTTAATATTTCTTTTTCCATCATTATATTTTGTTCTTTGTTTTTAAATCGAGGATATTCGAAAGATGTTTCTTTCTTGTCATTTTTTTCTTTGGTATTGTAATCTTTTGTTAATAAGTAACAAGTTTCTTGATAATATTGTTTTGATCCTCCTTTTTGTTTTTCTTTTTGTTTTTCTTTTTGTTTTTCTTTTTGTTTTT
>NW_022333574.1:0-2352 GCF_002776525.5 Piliocolobus tephrosceles | reverse complement strand
TTTTTGTTTTTCTTTTTGTTTTTCTTTTTGTTTTTCTTTTTGTTTTTTTTTTTGTTTTCCTTTTTGCCCCCATTTTAACCCTATCTTTGGTCTTCCTTTTAACCCTTTTTTTGGTTCTTCACCTTCTCTCCCTTCTTCTTCTTCTCCTTCTTTTCCTTCTTCTCCTTCTTTTCCTTCTTCTCCTTCTTTTCCTTCCTCTCCTTCTTCTCTTTCTCCTTCTCTTTCTCCTTTTCCTTCTCCTTCTCCTTTTCCTTCTCCTTCTCCTTCTCCTTCTCCTTCTCCTTCTCCTTCTCCTTCTCCTTCTCCTTCTCCTTCGCCTCCTTCTTCTTCTTCTTCTAGTTCATCCAGATGTTCCTGGTCGTATTGCTGTATGTTGTCTTTTTGTTGACATAACTCGCTATATTTTTCCAAGTCTATATTATTACAAATGTTACCATGTTTTTTTTTGTCTTTTGAATTAATACGTGCTAGTTCATTCAGTAAATTGATATAGGTACTATTCCATAAATTATTATTTTCTTTAGGATCAGTTTTATGTTTATTTATACTATCATCTTTTGTTTTATACTCGTTTTTTTTTTTTTTTTTTATATAATAGATCATTAAACTGGGGACTGAAATTGTTATGTAAAAAAGACGAATTGTTTTTTGTGTTGTTTTTTCCCATAGTTTCAACATCATAAGATAACAATTCATCTCCAATACTAATTTTACAAGTTGACGTGTGTTCAGTATTTTGAATATTTTTACTCATAGGTGACATATTAATTAAATAGGTTGTATTTGGGGTTACTACCATTTGGTCCTTATCTATTTTGTTAGGATCATGATCATAATTAAAATTGGGCTCATATAAAGTGGTAGAACTAACATCATCCTCCTTATTTGAAGAACATTTTTTTTTTGTCATATTATCATGATCGTTTAAGGAACTACTAACATTATCATTTTTGGTACTATCATCGTCATTATCTATATATTTAGTTTTATGAGGTGACTTTTTTCGAAGAAAAAAAAAGTTCATATTTACAATGCTTTTATATAACTCATAATTTTTTTTAAAATCATCGTTAAAAAATAGTTCATTGATTTTTTTATTATTTTTTACAAAAGAATGTATTTTATCATTTAAATAAATAGCCTTAATTAATACATCTGCTACTTCATATTTTTTAACTAAAAATAAAATTACATTATCTTCCTTTTTTTTTTTAAAATAAATTTCCTTTCTTAAAAAAGGTATAATCATATCAATATTGTCATCCCCAAAATATAAAGAAACATATAACTTATTATTATACATTTCTAAATTTAAATTATATTTTGTAAGCAGTTGAGGTAATAATCTACTAAAATGAAACTTGTTTGATATGTTGTTCATTCCTTTTTTAGTTGTTGTCATATTTTCTTTTTCATGTTGCATTAAAATATTTCTTTCGCTTTTACTTAAATAAGAATAAAACATATCATAAAGATGTGCGCTATTTATACATTCATTGTTACTGCTATTTGTTTTATTATAATTGTCATAAAAATCAGAATTTTTACATCGAGTTTTTTTCTCATTGTATTTAAAACATATATTTTGGTCTTCAGCATATTGTTCTGTCTCTTCGTAATTTACATCCCCATTATTTAAAAATCTTCCATAACTATTACTTACACATTTTCTATTATTGAAGTTTTCTTTTTCTTCTCCCATAATTTTTATACATTATTATTATTACTCTTATTATTATTACTATTATTATTGTTATTACTATTATTATTGTTATTATATTTCAAAAAAAAAGGAATAAAAAAAAATGGTATATTTAGAAAAGGTATGCATATATGCATACATTACATACATACATATGTCACATACATACATACATCACATACATCACATACATACATACATCATATACATACATCATATACATACATATATATGTATGTATATATGTATGTGTATTATATATAATACAAATTAAAATACGTAGGCTTTGCTATGGAAAAATATTAACGTGCGGGGATTCTATTAGGAGCACAAAAATAAAAAGAAAATAGCAAAAAAAATAAAATGGTAACGATAAAATGATTAAACAAACTAAAATGAAAAAAAAAAAAAAATCACTATTAGAATGATATAACAAAATAAGGCAAAAAAAAAAATATTGCTAAAAACAGTTCTGCATGAGTAGCGTTCAAATATTTTTTAGCAGCAAAAAAGGAATGAACAAAAATATAGTAAGTTGAATATGTAAAGAATTTAATATATGTAAAAAGCTACCAAATTGTTTCTCTCTCAAAAAAAAAGAGAATATAAAACCCTAAATCAAATCGAAAAGCGAAAAAAAAAAAAAAAAA
>NW_022333573.1:0-1856 GCF_002776525.5 Piliocolobus tephrosceles | reverse complement strand
TACAGGCGCCCGCCACCTCACCCGGCTAGTTTTTTGTATTTTTTTAGTAGAGACGGGGTTTCGCTGTGTTAGCCAGGATGGTCTCGATCTCCTGACCTCGTGATCCACCCATCTCGGCCTCCCAAAGTGCTGGGATTACAGGCTTGAGCCACCGCGCCCGGCCAATTTTTAAATTTTTAATAGAGATAGGGTTTCACCATGGTGGCCAGGCTGGTCTCGAAATCCTGACCTCAAGTGATCCACCCACCTCGCCCTCCCGAAGTGCTGGGATTAAAGGCGTGAGCCACCATGCCTGGCCAGCGTGTTTTCCAATTCCCTGGTCTGATTTGTTACTTTGGGGCTGTGGTAAAGCATATCTTTACCTAGACGGAGAGGAAGAAAGGGAAATGGAGGTGGCGGGATGAAATGAAGGCTGAGGGGACAAAAGCAACAACTATAAAATGTATGGTAGAGAGAGGACACCAGTTTGACTAGAGGGAGACAGGAACATTGCTTGGGAAGCTGGATAAGTGGATCCATGGAACTGTGGAATGTGAACTTAATATGGAAAGTGACTGTGAGTTACTGTAGATTCTTGAGCAAGGGAGGGGTATAACAAGCAGCCCTTTAGGAAGGGCAGTTTGGTCTAAGTATAAGAGTGGGTTTGAGGCAGGAGAATCACTTGAATCAGGAGGCGGAGGTTGCAGTGAGCTGAGATTGCGCCACTGCACTCCAGCCTGGGCAACAGAGTGAACACTCCATCTCAAAAATAAATAAATAAATAAATAAATAAATAAATAAAATAAGAGTGAGTCTGCGAGTGGAGGAGATGGAAGGAGACCAGGTAGGGTAGCTGGAAGTCAGGAGGTGAATCCCAGAGCCACCCCAAAGGAAAGAACTTGATAGACTATGGGGAGATACAGTAGCTGTAGAGACCCCAAGATGTGCAGCATGTTCTCGCTGTAAGAATGTTAAAAGATGTTGCCAGATGCGGTGGCTCATGCCTGTAACCCCAGTACTTTGGGAGGCCAAGGAGGGTGGATTACCTGAGGTCAAGAGTTTCAGATCAGCCTGGCCAACATGGCAAAACCCCATCTCTAGTATAAATACAAAAATTAGCCAGGGCGTGGTGGCGGGCACCTGTAATCCCAGCTACTCGGGAGACTGAGGCAAAAGAATCGCTTGAACCTGGGAGGGGGAGGTTGCAGTAAGCTGAGATTACGCCACTGCACTCCAGCCTGGGTGACAGAGCGAGACTCCATCTCAAGAAAACAAACACTGACTAGAGACTAATTAAATTCATTAGTGGTTTTTTTAGAAGCTGGGATAATCTATGACTTGGTACCAACAGGATATTAAGTTAGATAACTTTTATTGAAGGGACAGTGTTCTTTGTCAAGGTCCCTGCCAGGCCAGTGCGTGTCCTAGAAACTAACGCGAAGCCTCCCTGCTCAGATCTGGAACTTTCCTGGGCAGCAGGGGCCATGGTGTGGTTGCTGCCTGCTTGGCACCGGCTGCCCCTCCCAAATGCGCCCTTCTGCCACTGGCCAATCCCCAGGCCAGCAAAAGCAAAGGACAGTACTTCAGGCACAAGAGCAGTATTCCAGCATCCCTTTCACAGAAGGGAGGGGTGCCCGAAAGGATGAGGTGGGAAGACAGCCTACCAGGGCCTGGCCAGACAGGGAGGGCAGCCTCAGCTCCGGAAGTCATCGAGAGCTCCTGGGGTTCCTCCTCTCTCACCCGTACTGTTAAAACCTCTCCTTAAGTCAGAAGGCCGGGCACGGTGGCACACACCTGTAATCCCAGCACTTTGGGAGGCCGAGGCGGGTGGATTGCTTGAGCTCAGGAGTTCGAGACCAGCTTGGGCAACATGGCAA
>NW_022333570.1:0-1054 GCF_002776525.5 Piliocolobus tephrosceles | reverse complement strand
TTTTTTTTTTTTTTTTTTAACCATTCGTTGTTACATAATAATAATTTTCTTTATTCTGTTTTTATTTTTTTATTTATTTTTTTTTTAATTCTTTGAAAATCATAATGCGCTTGTGAATCATTTGTACATTAAGATGTATATATTTAAAACTGAAAAAAATGCTTTTATAAAAAAAATAAACAAGTATAATTGTGTTAACAAATTTGCAATATAAACATTTGAAAATTTTTAACTCTTTTTTTTTTTTTTTTTTTCCTTTTTACACCATAATAAATATTAAAAAAAAAAAAAAAAAATGCAGAACTCCAAATGCTATTTGCATATTACCTTATGACACAAATAAACTACACATACATTTCGAATCATTCGATAGGATAAACGTAATTGCCAGTTAAATTAGTTTTGTATAATTTTATTCATTTGTTTATCCATTTGTTTATCCATTTGTTTATCCATTTGTTTATCCACTTGTTTACGCTTTAGCTTATTTAGCCACTTTTGCGAATCACTATTTCCCGCTGAGTATATATCGAATGTTAGTTTTTTTAGCAAAAACAAAAACAAAAGCAAAAGCAAAAACAACGGAAAAATATTCAGTGCCATGTATACACTTGTTTGAGCAACAAATGCACCAGTAACTTACTAGTTAGCTCATAATTCTCACATATACATATACATGTATATATATATATATATGTATATATATATATATATATATACATATATATATATGTGGCATGATTTATACAAATTTGTAAACACATGCTAAACAAAATTTTTGCCTTTCGAATTATTCAAAATGAACTTTTGTTTAATTATCACAATAATGCAAACGTAGTTAAACGAACTACCGCTTACAAATTAAAATTAATAAATAGATTTTTTTATTATAACCGTAAAATGTGTTTTAATTCAATAAATGAGAAGAATGACCAAAAAAAATACTTTTCTTTAAAAAAAAAAAAAGACCAGCAAGTATGTGCTGATGCTGAGAATGATGAAAATCCTTACAACAACAACGAATGTGTATATATAAAACATGAAATAAAAAAAA
>NW_022333567.1:0-1414 GCF_002776525.5 Piliocolobus tephrosceles | reverse complement strand
TGGCCTCATAAAATGAGTTAGGGAGGATTCCCTCTTTTTCTATTGATTGGAATAGTTTCAGAAGGAATGGTACCAGCTCCTCCTTGTACCTCTGGTAGAATTCAGCTGTGAATCCATCTGGTCCTGGGCTTTTTTTGGTGGGCAGGCTATTAATTGTTGCCTCAATTTCAGAGGCTGCTATTGGTCTATTCAGGGATTCAACTTCTTCCTGGTTTAGTCTTGGAAGAGTGTACGTGTCCAGGAAATTATCCATTTCTTCTAGATTTTCTAGTTGATTTGCGTAGAGGTGTTTATAGTATTCTCTGATGGTAGTTTGTATTTCTGTGGGGTCGGTGGTGATATCCCCTTTATCATTTTTTATTGCGTCTATTTGATTCCTCTCTCTTTTCTTCTTTATTAATCTTGCTAGCGGTCTGTCAATTTTGTTGATCTTTTCAAAAAACCAACTCCTGGATTCATTGATTTTTTGGAGGGTTTTTTGTGTCTCTATCTCCTTCAGTTCTGCTCTGATCTTAGTTATTTCTTGCCTTCTGCTAGCTTTTGAATGTGTTTGCTCTTGCCTCTCTAGTTCTTTTAATTGTGATGTTAGAGTGTCCATTTTAGATCTTTCCTGCTTTCTCTTGTGGGCACTTAGTGCTATAAATTTCCCTCTACACACTGCTTTAAATGTGTCCCAGAGATTCTGGTATGTTGTATCTTTGTTCTCATTGGTTTCAAAGAACATCTTTATTTCTGCTTTCATTTCGTTATGTACCCAGTAGTCATTCAGGAGCAGGTTGTTCAGTTTCCATGTAGTTGAGCGGTTTTGATTGAGTTTCTGAGTCCTGAGTTCTAGTTTGATTGCACTGTGGTCTGAGAGACAGTTTGTTATAATTTCTGTTCTTGTACATTTGCTGAGGAGTGCTTTACTTCCAATTATGTGGTCAATTTTGGAATAGGTGCGATGTAGTGCTGAGAAGAATGTATATTCTGTTGACTTGGGGTGGAGAGTTCTATAGATGTCTATTAGGTCCGCTTGGTGCAGAGATGAGTTCAATTCCTGGATATCCTTGTTAACTTTCTGTCTCGTTGATCTGTCTAATGTTGACAGTGGAGTGTTGAAGTCTCCCATTATTATTGTATGGGAGTCTAAGTCTCTTTGTAAGTCTCTAAGGACTTGCTTTATGAATCTGGGTGCTCCTGTATTGGGTGCATATATAGTTAGGATAGTTAGCTCTTCCTGTTGAATTGATCCCTTTACCATTATGTAATGGCCTTCTTTGTCTCTTTTGATCTTTGATGGTTTAAAGTCTGTTTTATCAGAGACTAGGATTGCAACCCCTGCTTTTTTTTGTTCTCCATTTGCTTGGTAGATCTTCCTCCATCCTTTTATTTTGAGCCTATGTATGTCTCTGCATGTGAGATGGGTCTCCTG
>NW_022333566.1:0-1264 GCF_002776525.5 Piliocolobus tephrosceles | reverse complement strand
ACTTTGCTGAAGTTGCTTATCAGCTTAAGAAGATTTTGGGCTGAGACGATGGGGTTTTCTAAATATGCAATCATGTCATCTGCAAACAGGGACAATTTGACTTCTTCTTTACCTAACTGAATACCCTTGATTTCTTTCTCTTGCCTGATTGCCCTAGCCAGAACTTCCAACACTATGTTGAATAGGAGTGGTGAGAGAGGGCATCCCTGTCTTATGCCAGTTTTCAAAGGGAGTTTTTCCAGTTTTTGCCCATTCAGTATGATATTAGCTGTGGGTTTGTCATAAATAGCTCTTATTATTTTGAGGTACGTTCCATCAACACCGAATTTGTTGAGCGTTTTTAGCATGAAGGGCTGTTGAATTTTGTCAAAAGCCTTTTCTGCATCTATTGAGATAATCATGTGGTTCTTGTCTTTGGTTCTGTTTATATGCTGGATTACGTTGATTGATTTGCGAATGTTGAACCAGCCCTGCATCCCAGGGATGAAGCCCACTTGATCATGGTGGATAAGCTTTTTGATGTGCTGCTGAATCCGGTTTGCCAGTATTTTATTGAGAATTTTTGCATCAATGTTCATCAGGGAGATTGGTCTAAAATTCTCTTTTTTTGTTGTGTCTCTGCCAGGCTTTGGTATAAGGATGATATTGGCCTCATAAAATGAGTTAGGGAGGATTCCCTCTTTTTCTATTGATTGGAATAGTTTCAGAAGGAATGGTACCAGCTCCTCCTTGTACCTCTGGTACAATTCAGCTGTGAATCCATCTGGTCCTGGGCTTTTTTTGGTGGGCAGGCTATTAATTGTTGCCTCAATTTCAGAGGCTGCTATTGGTCTATTCAGGGATTCAACTTCTTCCTGGTTTAGTCTTGGGAGAGTGTACATGTCCAGGAAATTATCCATTTCTTCTAGATTTTCTAGTTGATTTGCGTAGAGGTGTTTATAGTATTCTCTGGTGGTAGTTTGTATTTCTGTGGGGTCGGTGGTGATATCCCCTTTATCATTTTTTATTGCGTCTATTTGATTCCTCTCTCTTTTCTTCTTTATTAGCCTTGCTAGCGGTCTGTCAATTTTGTTGATCTTTTCAAAAAACCAACTCCTGGATTCATTGATTTTTGGAGGGTTTTTTGTGTCTCTATCTCCTTCAGTTCTGCTCTGATCTTAGTTATTTCTTGCCTTCTGCTAGCTTTTGAATGTGTTTGCTCTTGCCTCTCTAGTTCGTTTAATTGTGATGTTAGAGTGTCAATTTTAGATCTTTCCTGCTTTCT
>NW_022333562.1:0-3086 GCF_002776525.5 Piliocolobus tephrosceles | reverse complement strand
GCTGAATAAATATACCTAACACAAAGTAGTTTCGCAGAAATCTTCTTTACTGTTTTTGTCTGAGGATATTTCCTTTTTCACCATAGCCATCCCTATATTCCCAAATGTCTGTTGGTAGCTTTTTCTCCAAAAGGGATTCCGGCATCCTCTAGGAGAAGAAAGGTGAGTGGAATGCACACATCATTCTGTGAGTGGAATGCACACGTCCTTCTGTGAGTGGAATGCACACGTCATTCTGTGAGTGGAATTCTGTGAGTGGAATGCACACGTCACAAAGCAGCTCCTCGGAAAGCTTCTCTCCAGTTTCTATCTGGAGACGTTTCCCTTCTCACCATAAGCCTCATATCGCTCCTGAATATCCCTTCACAGAGTAAACAAAAAAAGTGTTATGATACTGCTCAATGAAAAGAGAACCTTAACTGTTTGAGCAGAATTCACGTCACACAGAGCAGTTTCACAGAAAGCTTCCTTCTGGTTTCCCTCTGAGGTTATTTCCTTTTCAGGATATTCTAAAGAGCATTTCCAAATGTCCTTTCTCAGTTTCCACAGTAACAGTGATTTCAAACTACTCAATCCAAAGAATGATTCAACTCTGTTAGATGAACAGAAACTTCACAATAGTGTTGCACAGAAAGGTTCTGTCAAATATTCGATGGAAGGCATTTTCTTGATCAGCAAGGCATCCAGTTGCCACTTACTATCCCTTCCCATAACCCTCAAAGACCCTCTTTCTAACTGGGAAATGTCAAGTAAGCTTTAACCCTGTGTAAAAATGGACATGTCAGACAGCAGTTTCTTCGAGTGCTTCTTTCTGTTTTTTATTGGAGATTTGAATTTTGTCACAGTGTTCAATGTGCTTCGAATATCACTATTTTGATTTTACAGGAACAGTGTTCAAATTGGGCCTTATGAGAAGAAAGTTACAACTCCCTGAGTGGAATGCACACATCACCAAGCAATTTCTCAGAAAGGTGCTCTCCGGTTTTTATATGACTATATTTCCTATTTCACCATAGGCCGGAATGTGATCCCAAATATCCCTTCGCAGAACCATCCAAGAGGGAGGTTCCAAGTTGCATAATGTAAAGAAAGCTTCATCTATGTGAGATGAATAGACATAGCAAAAAGCAGATTCAAAGAAAACTTCTCAGTTTTTATCTGAATCGATTTCCTTTTTCACCACAGTCCTGAATGTGCTCCCAAAAGTCCCTTCCTGGATGCGTCCATGACGGTTTCCAAGTTGTGTAATATAAAGAAAGCTTTATCTATGCGAGATGATTACACATATCACAGAAAAGTTTCCTAGATAGCTTTTTTCCAGTTTTAGTCTGAGGCTATTTCCCTTTTCACCATCTGCACCAACATTCTCCCGAATACCACTTGGTACTTGTTTCTCCAAAAGGGTTTCTCCGACGCTATATGAGAAGAGAGGTATAATCCTGCGAGTGGAATGCACATGTCACAAGTCAGTTCCTTGGAAACGTTCTCTCCAGCTTTGGTCTGAACATATTTCCTTTTTCACCTTATGCCTCAAAGTGCTCCCGAAAATCCCGTCACATGCGAAGCATATAGCGCTAGAAAAATGCTCAATCAAAAGAGGGGCTTATCTGAGTTAGAACCATTAAGGCGACACAGAGCAGTTTCACAGAAAGCTTCCTTCTGGATTTTGCCTGAAGATATTTCTTTCTCCATGTTCTAAATACCGCTCCCAAATGTCCTTCCTCAGATTTCACAAAAACAGTGATTTCAAACTGCTCAATCCAAACAACGGTTTAACTCTATAAGACAAATACACACATTGCAAAGCAGTTGCTCAGAAAGTTTCTCTGCAGGTTTCATCGGGATACATTTCCTTGCTCACCACAAGCCTCTGGGCATCACAAAATATCCCTTTACAGATCCTTCAAAGACAGAGTTTTGAAACGGGGCAACATAGAGTAAGCATTAACTCTGTGAAGTGGATGCACTTATCAGAGAGGAGATTCTTGGAACGCTCTTTCCTCGATTTTATTTCTGTGTATTTCACTACTTGTCATAGTCCTCAATGCTCTCCGAAATATCACTTTTTCAGTTTCACAGGAACAGTGTTCAAACACTGCCTTGTGAGAAAAGTGGTTTAACTCCCTAAGTGGTATGCATGCATCACAAAGTCGTTTCTCAGAAAGCTTCTCTCCATTTTGTATCTGAAGACGTCTCCTCTTTCACCATTGGCCTGAATGTGCTCTCGAATGTCCCCTTGCGTATCCCTCCATGAAGGAATTTCCAAACTGCGTAATATCAGAGAATTTTTAACTATGCGGGATGAATAAATATATCTAACACAAAGTTGTTTCCCAGAATCATCTTTCCACTTCTTGTCTGAGAATATTTCCTTTTTCACCATAGCCATCCCTATACTCCCGAATGTCTCTTAGTAGCTTCTTTTCCAAAGGGATTCTTGAATCCTGTAGGAAAAGAAAGGTGACTGGAATGCACAGGTCATTCTGTGAGTGGAATTCTGTGAGGGGAATGCAGACGACACAAAGCAGCTCCTCCAAAAGCTTCTCTCCTGTTTATATGTGAAGATGTTTCCTTTCTCACTGTAAGCTACAAAGTGCTCCTGAATATCCCTTCGCAGACTAAACAAAAACAATGTTATGATACTGCTCAATGAAAAGAGAAGCTTAACTGTGAGCGGAATTCACGTGACACAGAGCAGTTTCACAGAAAGCTGCCCTCTGGTTTCACTCTGAGGTTATTTCTTCTTCAGGATATTCTAAAGAGCGTTTCCAAATGTCCAATCTCAGATTCCACAGAAACAGTGATTTCAATCTACTCAATCCGAAGAATGATTTAACTCCATGAGTTGAACGCTAACTTCACTAAACGTTGCACAGAAGACTTCTCTCAAATATTCGATGGAAGACATTTCCTTGTTCGACACAGGCCTCCAGTTGCCACTTACTATCCTTTTGCAGAAACCTCAAAGTCCGAATTTCACAGAAAGCTTCCTTCTGGTTTCTGTCTGAGGTTTTTTCTTTTTCAGTACATTATAAAGAACGTTTCCAAATGTCCTTTCTCAGATTCCACAGAAAGAGTGATTTCAA
>NW_022333561.1:0-4027 GCF_002776525.5 Piliocolobus tephrosceles | reverse complement strand
GGTGCATATATATTTAGGATAGTTAGCTCTTCCTGTTGGATTGATCCCGTTACCATTATGTAATGGCCTTCTTTGTCTCTTTTGATCTTTGATGGTTTAAAGTCTGCTTTATCAGAGACTAGGATTGCAACCCCTGCTTTTTTTTGTTCTCCATTTGCTTGGTAGATCTTCCTCCATCCCTTTATTTTGAGCCTATGTATGTCTCTGCATGTGAGATGGGTCTCCTGAAGACAGCAGAGTGATGGGTCTTGACTCTTTATCCAGTTTGCCAGTCTGTGTCTTTTAATTGGAGCATTTAGTCCATTAACATTTAAGGTTAATATTGTTATGTGTGAACTTGATCCTGCCATTATGATATTAACTGGTTTTTTTTGCTCGTTAGTTGATGCAGTTTCTTCCTAGGCTCGATGGTCTTTACATTTTGGCATGTTTTTGCAATGGCTGGTACCGGTTGTTCCTTTCCATGTTTAGGGCTTCCTTCAGGGTCTCTTGTAAGGCAGACCTGGTGGTGACAAAATCTCTAAGCATCTGCTTCTCTGTAAAGGATTTTATTTCTCCTTCACTGATGAAACTTAGTTTGGCTGGATATGAAATTCTGGGTTTAAAATTCTTTTCTTTAAGAATGTTGAATATTGGCCCCCACTCTCTTCTGGCTTGTAGAGTTTCTGCCGAGAGATCTGCAGTTAGTTTGATGGGCTTCCCTTTGTGGGTAACCCGACCTTTCTCTCTGGCTGCCCTTAACATTTTTTCCTTCATTTCAACTTTGGTGAATCTGGCAATTATGTGTCTTGGAGTTGCTCTTCTGGAGGAGTATCTTTGTGGCGTTCTCTGTATTTCTTGAATTTGAATGTTGGCCTGCCCTACTAGGTTGGGGAAGTTCTCCTGGATGATATCCTGAAGAGTGTTTTCCAATTTGGTTCCATTTTCCCCCTCACTTTCAGGCACCCCAATCAGACGTAGATTTGGTCTTTTTACATAATCCCATACTTCTTGCAGACTTTGTTCATTTCTTTTTCTTCTTTTTTCTTTTGGTTTCTCTTCTCGCTTCATTTCATTCATTTGATCCTCCATCGCTGATATTCTTTCTTCCAGTTGATCGAGTCGGTTACTGAAGCTTGTGCATTTGTCACGTATTTCTTGTATCATGGTTTTCATGTCTATCATTTCCTTCTTTAACTCGGTGTCTGAGGAGTTTTGTCTGGCGCTCGTCCTGCTACAAGAAGACAGCAAGCATCTGTAAGTCACTCAGAATAGTGTACGCACATAGGGTGTGTGTATATTTAACCTTCAAGATGCTTGATTATCCTAAACATTTCAACATATAATCTTGTTCAAAATATGCTTCTGTTATCTCATTTTATTAGTGGTATTCATAACTAATTTACAGAAAACCTCCCTTTTTCATCATTTTATAGATTAAGAGACTGACACTCAATGAATTAAATAATTTTTTTTTTATTATTATACTTTAAGTTCTAGGGTACATGTGCATAACGTGCAGGTTTGCTACATATGTATACATGTGCCATGTTGGTGTGCTGCACCCATCAACTCGTCAGCACCCATCAATTCATCATTTATATCAGGTATAACTCCCCAATGCAATCCCTCCCCCCTCCTCCCTCCCCATGATAGGCCCCAGTGTGTGATGTTCCCCTTCCCGAGTCCAAGTGAGCTCATTGTTCAGTTCCCACCTATGAGTGAGAACATGCGGTGTTTGGTTTTCTCTTCTTGTGATAATTTGCTAAGAATGATGGTTTCCAGCTGCATCCATGTCTCTACAAAGGACGCAAACTCATCCTTTTTTATGGCTGCATAGTATTCCATGGTGTATATGTGCCACATTTTCTTAATCCAGTCTGTCACTGATGGACATTTGGGTTGATTCCAAGTCTTTGCTATTGTGAATAGTGCCGCAATAAACATACGTGTGCATGTGTCTTTGTAGTAGCATAATTTATAATCCTTTGGGTATATACCCAGTAGTGGGATGGCTGGGTCATATGGTACATCTAGTTCTAGATCCTTGAGGAATCGCCATACTGTTTTCCATAATGGTTGAACTAGTTTACAATCCCACCAACAGTGTAAAAGTGTTCCTATTTCTCCACATCCTCTCCAACACCTGTTGTTTCCTGATTTTTTAATGATTGCCATTCTAACTGGTGTGAGATGGTATCTCATTGTGGTTTTGATTTGCATTTCTCTGATGGCCAGTGATGATGAGCATTTTTTCATGTGTCTGTTGGCTGTATGAATGTCTTCTTTTGAGAAATGTCTGTTCATATCCTTTCCCCACTTTTGGATGGGGTTGTTTTTTTCTTGTATATTTGTTTGAGTTCTTTGTAGATTCTGCCAGAACTTCCAACACTATGTTGAATAGGAGTGGTGAGAGAGGGCATCCCTGTCTTGTGCCAGTTTTCAAAGGGAATTTTTCCAGTTTTTGCCCATTCAGTATGATATTAGCTGTGGGTTTCTCATAAATAGCTCTTATTATTTTGAGGTACGTTCCATCACTACCGAATTTATTGAGCGTTTTTAGCATGAAGGGCTGTTGAATTTTGTCAAAAGCCTTTTCTGCATCTATTGAGATAATCATGTGGTTCTTGTCTTTGGTTCTGTTTATATGCTGGATTACGTTTATTGATTTGTGAATGTTGAACCAGCCTTGCATCCCAGGGATGAAGCCCACTTGATCATGGTGGATAAGCTTTTTGATGTGCTGCTGAATTCGGTTTGCCAGTATTTTATTGAGGATTTTTGCATCGATGTTCATCAGGGAGATTGGTCTGAAATTCTCTTTGTTGTGTCTCTGCCAGGCTTTGGTATCAGGATGATGTTGGCCTCATAAAATGAGTTAGGGAGGATTCCCTCTTTTTCTATTGATTGGAATAGTTTCAGAAGGAATGGTACCAGCTCCTCCTTGTACCTCTGGTAGAATTCAGATGTGAATCCATCTGCTCCTGGACTTTTTTTGGTTGGTAGGCTATTAATTATTGCCTCAATTTCAGAGCCTGCTATTGGTCTATTCAGGAATTCAACTTCTTCCTGGTTTAGTCTTGGAAGAGTGTAAGTGTCCAGGAAATTATCCATTTCTTCTAGATTTTCTAGTTGATTTGCGTAGAGGTGTTTATAGTATTCTCTGATGGTAGTTTGTATTTCTGTGAGGTCGGTGGTGATATCCCCTTTATCATTTTTTATTGTGTCTATTTGATTCCTCTCTCTTTTCTTCTTTATTAGTCTTGCTAGCGGTCTGTCAATTTTGTTGATCTTTTCAAAAAACCAACTCCTGGATTCATTGATTTTTTTGGAGGGTTTTTTGTATCTCTATCTCCTTCAGTTCTGCTGTGATCTTAGTTATTTCTTGCCTTCTGCTAGCTTTTGAATGTGTTTGCTCTTGCCTCTCTAGTTCTTTTAATTGTGATGTTACAGTGTCAATTTTAGATCTTTCCTGCTTTCTCTTGTGGGCATTTAGTGCTATAAATTTCCCTCTACACACTGCTTTAAATGTGTCCCAGAGATTCTAGTATGTTGTATCTTTGTTCTCATTGGTTTCAAAGAACATCTTTATTTCTGCTTTCATTTCATTATGTACCCAGTAGTCATTCAGGAGCAGGTTGTTCAGTTTCCATGTAGTTGAGCGGTTTTGATTGAGTTTCTTAGTCCTGAGTTCTAGTTTGATTGCACTGTGGTCTGAGAGACAGTTTGTTATAATTTCTGTTCTTGTACATTTGCTGAGGAGTGCTTTACTTCCAATTATGTGGTCAATTTTGGAATAAGTGTGATGTGGTGCTGAGAAGAATGTATATTCTGTTGATTTGGGGTGGAGAGTTCTATAGATGTCTATTAAGTCGGCTTAGTGCAGAGATGAGTTCAATTCCTGAATATCCTTGTTAACTTTCTGTCTCATTGATCTGTCTAATGTTGACAGTGGAATGTTGAAGTCTCTCATTATTATTGTATGGGAGTCTAAGTCTCTTTGTAAGTCTCTAAGGACTTGCTTTATGAATCTGGGTGCTCCTGTATT
>NW_022333560.1:0-1556 GCF_002776525.5 Piliocolobus tephrosceles | reverse complement strand
CCATGTTAGCCAAGATGGTCTCGATCTCCTGACCTCGTGATCCGCCCGCCTCCGCCTCCCAAAGTGCTGGGATTACAGGCGTGAGCCACCGCGCCCGGCGTACCCAGCTAATTTCTATATTTTTTAGTAAAAACCCAGTTTTGCCATGTTGAAATTTTTGTATTTTTAGTAGAAACCCAGTTTCGCCAGACTGGTCTCAAACTCCTGACCTCAAGTGATCCACCCGCCGAGGCCTCCCAAAGTGCTGGGATTAGGACCATGCCCTGCCAGTTTCTGGCTATCCTTCTGTTGTTGATTTTTAATTCTGTGTGGTCAAAGAACATACACTGTATAATTTCAGTTCCTGTAAGTCTATTGAGACTTGTTTTATGGCCCAGCAGATGGCCTGTCTTTGGTGACTGTTCTACAAGGCCTTCAGAATGTGAATAGAGTAGCTGATGTTGGGTGTAACATTCAAGAATGGTCAATTAGTCTGAGTTTATTGATAAGGTTGTTCAAGTCTTCTATACCTTTACTGGCTTTCTGTCTACTTGTTTTATCACTTACTCTGAGAGGAGTGTTGAAATCCCCAACTATAATTGTGAATTTGAGTATTTCTTTCAGTTACCAGTTTTTACTTCTTATATTTTGAAGCCCTGTTACTGAGTGCATACACATTTGGATTTTTCTTTTTTAAACGGGGACCTTGCTCTGTTGCCCAGGCTGGAGGGCAGTGGCTTGATCGTACTCACTGCAGCCCCAACTTCCTGGGCTCAAGCAAACCTGTCACCTTAGCCTTCTGAGTAGCTGGGACCGTAGGTGTGTGTCACCACGCCCAGTTAACTTTTTAATTTTTTTGTAGAGATAGGGTTTCACCATGTTGCCCAGGCTGGTCTCAAACTCTTGGGCTGAAGCGATCCTCTTGGCTCAGCCTCTCAAAGTGCTGGGATTACAGGCAAGTACCACCTGCCTGGCCCACATTTGGAATTTTAAAAATTGTATCCAACACAAAGAAAGGACAGGTGCCAAATATCAATAAAAAATATGTTCATTCCTGTAATCCCAACACTTTGTGAGGCTGAGGATTCTTTTGAGGCCAGATGTTCAAGGCCCGCCTGGGCAACATAGTGAGACCCTGTCTCCACAAATTTTTTTTTTTTTTTTTTTTTTTTGGGGACAAGGACCTCCCTTTTTTCCCAGGCTGGAGGCTAGGGTGGCAGTTTTGGTTCACTGCAAGCTCCGCCTCCCGGGTTTACGCCATTCTCCTGCCTCAGCCTCCTGAGTAGCTGGGACTACAGGCGCCCGCCACCTCACCCGGCTAGTTTTTTTTGTATTTTTTAGTAGAGACAGGGGTTTCACCGGGTTAGCCAGGATGGTCTTGATCTCCTGACCTCATGATTCGCCCGTCTCGGCCTCCCAAAGTGCTGGGATTACAGGCTTGAGCCACGGTACCCAGCCAACTTTTTAAAAACATTTTGGCTGGGCATGGTGGCTCATGCCTGTAATTCCAGCACTTTGGGAGGCCGAGGTGGGTGGATCACGAGGTCAGGAGATCGAGACCATCCTGGCTAACACGG
>NW_022333558.1:0-1215 GCF_002776525.5 Piliocolobus tephrosceles | reverse complement strand
TATATATATATATATATGTTGATTACTGATGTGTTAATATATAAAGGTATAAAATACAAGACTTTATACAATTTTCCATATTAATTTCTGGATTGCTTCACATAATACCCATATATACCCATATAATATATCAACATAAACATGTATTGCACGTATAATGATGTATATTCAAATAAAAAATAAATATATGAAAACAACAAATATTGGACAAAACGTAAAATTATACAAAAATGCTTTTTTTTTTATGTGTGTATAATGTATTATGTAAAATGTTTGAGAAAAAAAAAAATATAATTGTCTTCATGCTTTCATATATAAAAAAAAAAAAAAAAAAAAAATCATCATGAGCTAAAAAGAAAAAAATCATTTATTTTTACAAAAATAATAATTTCTTATTTTCTGGTTTATTAAAATACATAAATCTAGTTATTTTTAATTTTGATTTTATTTTTTTTTATTATTTTTTTATTTTATTTATTTTTTTTTTTTTGGTGGTTTCACGTTAATTTGCTATTGTATATAGGTATATTTTACAATATCAAATAAATACAATATTGTATATATAATTATGTGTATAGTTTTTTTAGGATTACGTACATATTTTATTTTTTTATGTAATCTTGACTTTTTATTTTTAGTTCGCAGTACTATTTGTTACAATTTAAAAAATTCCACGTGTAAACTGTTTTGAAAAAATTAAAAAAAAAAAAAAAAAAAAAAAAAGCTAGCAAGCAAGCAAGCAAACAAGTAAACAAGTAAGCAATCAAGTAAACAAGCAAGCAATCAAGTAAACAAGCAAACAAGCAAACAACCAAACAAGCAAACAACCAAACAACCAAACAAGCAAACAACCAAACAAGCAAACAAACAGACAAACAGACAAATAAGTAAAATGAAAAAATTGTGCGATAGAAATAAAACAATAGAAATAAAACAATAGACCTACAATATTATTATTTATATCTTAACTGAATTTTTTTGTTTTGCTCTTATGTTACATGTCCCTTTAACATTTCATTACATCTGTGTAAGAAGTAACGATTTCTTTTTTTTTTTTATTTGAAAGGTTAAGATTAGTTAATTTTTTTTTTTTTTTTTTTTAATTTAATTTTTTTTTTTTTTTTTTTTTTGTCTCTTTATCTCTCTATATATGTATATAGTACTTTATTATAATGTATTAAGTAAGCAAAACTGTGCGTAGGTTTAGCTCAGTTA
>NW_022333555.1:0-3035 GCF_002776525.5 Piliocolobus tephrosceles | reverse complement strand
TGTAGATGTTGTAGATGTTGTAGATGTTGGAGATGTTGTAGATGTTGGAGATGTTGTAGATGTTGTAGATGTTGTAGATGTTGTAGATGTTGTAGATGTTGTAGATGTTGTAGATGTTGTAGATGTTGGAGATGTTGTAGATGTTGGAGATGTTGTGGATGTTGTAGATGTTGTAGATGTTGGAGATGTTGGAGATGTTGAAGAAAGACAAATATTCGATTTCTCCTTTTTTAAGCATTCTTCTTTATTGTTGTTTAGTTTTTTTTTACTTTTCTTTGATGTATTTTCATCAATTTTTTTTTTATTTTTAATACTTATAATTGCTGTGTTGTCTTGTAGATGGTTTTTATTACAATGCATATATTTTAATCCATTGTTTTTATGTGTATATGAAGCACTGTTTACAAAGGGATAAACATTGTTATTTCTAATGTTACTACTATTGCTAATATTGGTGCTGTTGCTAACATTGGTGCTGTTGCTAATATTGGTGCTGTTGTTAATATAGTTATTAGTTGGCTTAGGCTTGTCATTATTTTGCTCGTCCGTTATGTTGTACATTTTTTCATTCGGTGATTTACACATTTGCTCGTTTATTGTACCATCTAACATCTGATATGTTTTAACGTTTTGTAGCTGACATGATCCTCTCTTTATATTCAATATATGATTAAACAAATTATCAGCTCTTATTAAACGAGGTGCATTTGTTTGCCCCCTATTTTTATACATAGAATAAAAATTGTCATTTAATATATCTGTAATAGTATTAATACTAGTTAAGAATATATTGTTATTATTTTCTTCTATTTTGTTTTGATTATGTTTTAAAAATAATAGTAAATTATTTATTTTGCTTACACAAAATTTGTTATTATCATTACTATTTGTTCTGCTTTTACTACTACAGCTTATTGTTTCAATTATTTCTTCTGTACTTTTTACATTATTATATACAAAGTGGCTTCCACTAACACATTCTACGCTTAAGTTCAATTTTTCATTGTGCTTCGTTATGAATGGGATAGCTATGTGTATATTATTCGTATCTTTAAAAAATAAATTATAAGATTCGTGATATACTAAATCGGTTGAGTTGTTTGAAAAACAATCATTGTTACTACTAACACTAATGTCGATGCTTTTATTGCCATTGATGTCGTCATGGCCACTACTACCGTGATTGCCACTACTACAATGATTGCCACTACTACCATGATTGCCACTACTACCCTTATTATTAGTTACATTATTCTTTGCTGCCTTCTCCACTTTTTCATCCTTATCATTTTTTTTATTCTTATCATTTTTCCCATCTTTTTCTCTTTTTTTACCATTTTCGTTTTTATTTAAACATTTGTAATCATTTTTTTTTTTTGTAACTTCTGGGATTGCTATGCAAGTATCACATGTTTCATTTCCGTAATTTTGCTCTAATTTTTCTGCGATTTCTATATTTGCATTTATCATTTTTATTATTATTAATTATTCGATACCTTTTGCCACAATCCCTTTTTTTCTATTATTTCTATCATTATTTGTTAATTAAATAAAAGATAAAAAAATAAAATTAAGGATAAAATAAGAATTAAACTTAAACATATCGCCACAGCCTTCATTTTTTCAAAAAAAATTAATATTTTTGAAAAAATAAAAAAAAAAAAATGTTGGAAATATGGCAAAAAAAGTGATAAAAGAAATGAGTATAATAATAAAATGGGGGAAATTGAAAAAAAAGGAATATATAACAAATTATGTTATATTTTATCTGTAAGTATTTATATGTATACATATATGTAAATTTTAGTATTGTATATTATACTTTACAATCATGTGTTATATATATATATATCAAAAAATTAAAAAATTTAAAAAAAAGTGATTAGTTAAACTTTTAAATATTTTAAAAAAAATATTAACAAATCATAATTTGCATAAACATTAAAAATTTTTTTATGCATATTCACAACATTTTACATGAAATGTTCAGAAAAAAAAAAAGAAACTTTTGTATGCTATAACTTATTATTTATGCTTTAGGTAATCAGAAAAAAAAAAAAAAAAAAAAGCAATTTGGATTTTTTTTTTTTTTTTTTTTTTTTTTTTTTTTTTTTTTTTTTTTTTTTCTTCCCTTATGTACGTATAAGTAGCTATATGTATATATGCTTAAATAAACAAAAACGTGAACCAAGATAAGTCGAAAAAAAAGGAAAAGAAAAAAAAAAAAAAAATATATTTAATACAACATAATTTAATGTAATATAATATAATGTAATATAATATAATAAGGACATCAACAAATAAAAAATAATAATAGAAATAAAAGCAAAAAGTGAATAACAAAAAATAGAAATAAGAACAAATGAATATAAAAATATACAAATGAACAATAAACAAATGTATGAAGATGTTTCTTTCTGTGATTTATAATCTTTAAGTTAAGCATTTTTTTGAGAAAATTTCTACGTATTTATAAACATAAAAAGAATTATCAAAACTTATTAAAACTCATAAAAATGTATACCCGTTTATACCATTTTTTTTACTAGTTCATAAAAAATGGCTGGCATGAGAAGGAAAAATAAGTAATAGAAAAGGGAAAATATATACATAAACGTACTCACATACACATATATATGTACATATATATATATATAATTTTAAATATGATATAAAATAGCAGCCTTGATGGAAAATCTTTAAAAGGATATTAATGATAAAAGCACGATTAAATATATGTCATAAAATATATGTTTAAAAAAATTGATGTTAAAAACGTGGTACATATGTATAATATTTAACCATGAATAATTGTAAATATGTAAAGCTATATGTAATTATTATTTCACAGTGGTGATTCAGTTGCTTTTAACTAAAAAAACAGTATAACTGAATTTGCTATTTATACGATTAAATAAATCAAATTAATGAGCTTGAAAAATACAGTTCTACACATCTAAGATTAAAAAAAAAAGTAGTTATCTGAGCTACATAAATATGTAATAAAATGATATTCTTTCAAAGGAAAATAATAA
>NW_022333549.1:0-1972 GCF_002776525.5 Piliocolobus tephrosceles | reverse complement strand
TGTGATATTTTGATACATGTATACAATGTGGAGTAATGAAATCAGGACAATTTTGATAAATTGTGTTTCCGTTTTTATTTAGTCAAAAGTGTTTTATTATTTTTATTGAGATTTCTTCGACTCATATTTTATTTAGAAGTGTATTGTTTAATTTCTATGGGTGTCAAAATTTTTCAGTTATCTTGCTATTATTGATTCCTAGTTTAACTCCATGTGGTCTGAAAGAAGTCGTTTTATGATTTCTTTTCTTTTAAATATGTTGAAGTATGTTTTATGGACCAGAATGTCGCCTATCTTGAAAAATGTTCCTTCCATGTTAGCTTGGGAAGAGTTTTTATATTCTGCTGCTATTGGATGAAATTGTCTATAGGTGTCAATTATATTCAGTTGATTAATAGTTTCACTGAGTTCGCCTGTGTCCTTACTGATGTTCTGTCTGCTGGATCTGTCTGTTTCTGATAGAGGGTTTGTTGATGTCTCCAACTATAATATTAGATTTATCCAATTTTCACAGTTCTAATGGTTTTTGCTTCGCATATTCTGATGCTTTGACACATGCACATTAAGGGTGGCCATTTCTTCTTTGAGAATCCATCCCTTTATCGTCAAGTAATATGACTTTTTACCTATTTTAATTTTTATATTTGCTTGGAAGCCTGCTTGGTCTGAAATTACTATACCTATGCTGATTTTCCAAAATTAGTATTAGCAAGGTATATCTTTCCTCATCCATTTGTTTTTAATCTACATATGTCTTTATATTTTAAGTGGGTTTTTTACAGACAATATGTAGTTTGGTCTTTTTCTCTCTGACAATTTTTGTTTTTCCCTTGGAACATTGACATTCAAATTGATTACTCATATAGTTGAATTAATATCTACCATATTTGTTACTGTTTTCTGTTCTTGCCCTTGTTCTTTGTTCCTATTCCTATTTTGTCTTCTGTTTTTTTAACTTTTGTGATTTTAATTATGTGGTTTGCATAATTGTATTTTTCTCTCATTCCTTAGCATACAAAGTATCATCTTAAAAACATTTTGAGGGGTTTGCTATAGTTCGCAACATACATTCACAACTAATCCAAGCCCCCTTTCACATAACACTATACTGACCAATGGATAGTGTGTACTTTCAAATGACAAAATAATCCTATTTTCTCCCTCCCATCGCTTGTATCATTGCTGTCATTCCTTTTACTCACATGTATGTAAGCAAACTTATATACTCTCTCTCTACACACACACACACACACACACACACACACACACACACACAAAAAGAACATTTGATTGAATACATTGTTTTATTTAACTCTCAGGCTTTCCCACATTAAGCCTCTGGCAATACATCAATTACAGTTCAGATTTTTTTCTTATCCTGACACTAGTTTGCCCCCCACCTTCCCAGAGTAGATGTAGTTGTTAGTTTTTGCTTCAGTGAGTTATGACTTAATACATTTTGATTTAAGTTTTCTACCTACATTCACTGAGACTTAGTTTTCTTACCTGTAAAGTTTGCACAATAACAGGCTGGGTTTTTTGTGGGGGTAAATTAAAAATTTTGGGGGAAAGCTTAACCTTCATAATGACTACAGTAGAGCCATTTCTCATCTTGGGGTAAATTATAAATCCAGCACTGAATCAGTAAAACAGTCTTCCCTAGATACTTTTATGTTTCTCTATACTTTTAAAATTAATATTTATTTCTTATTCGTTTCTGTATTTCTTTCTGATACCAATGACAGAATTACCACCCGGTCATCTAGCCAGATTTTCAGTTATTAATCAATGTATGGTAAATCTTAGAATTGCTTATATATTTCTTCCTCAGGTTTTACCAATATGAAAGATTACTTCATGTTTCATTACTTAACTTACTTCTTAATTTCAATTCATTTTCTAGCATGGATAAAAATGCATTTTTGCACACACACATATACACACACTCTCTCTCCTTGATATAGAGCAAACA
>NW_022333548.1:0-1217 GCF_002776525.5 Piliocolobus tephrosceles | reverse complement strand
AAATGCAACATCCAGTAAGGAAAAATTTTAAAATATGCGATTATTTTTTAGATTTATTATTATTATTATTTATATTGTCATTATAATTGAAAATTGTTTCGTTAACTACTTTTTCTCTCCACCTTTCTTTTCATTTGGCAACTCAATTTATACGAATTAACAAGTATGCAATGATCTATTTATACTAAAAATAAATGTACATGATTTTACGAAGCAGATTTGATATATGTATTAAAAACAACGCATATATATTCATATCTATGTAGCTCACTTTTTTTATTTTTTAAAAAAACAAGCGAAAGGTATTATAACAGTATTTTAATTTTTTTTTTTAATGAAACAATTTTTGAATGTTTGTTTTTAAAAACTGAAAAATTAATAAAAATATATAGGATGTTTTCGAATCGTCAACTTGCTCGAATAAACTTTTAAGGACAATAAACTTTGTTGATTCTTTTTTATGTTACCTCTTTGTTGTTCCCTTTTTCATTGCCTCTTTTTTTTTTTTTTTTTTTTTTTTTTTATTTTTGCCCGTTGCATATATATATGTTTCTACATGTTATGTGTCTTATGTAAAAAAAACATTTTTGATTTAAAGTGGGTTTATTTTGCCCGTTTTTTAAATTCAAATTTGTCGCAAAATTTTACACATAACTTTACATATCTCAAAAATATTATGAGTATTTAAATATGTAAGTTAATATATAACATGAATGTTTTTTCATGATACTACATATATACACACTTTTTATTATAGTATATTTTTTTTTTTTTAACAACATTTTTTCAAAAATTGGACGTTTGATAGTAAAAAAACAAAATACAAGTGTAACATTAAAAAATAGAAGCAGCTTACAGTATAATAAAGGCTTAAAAATTAATCAGCATGTTTTTAGGACTTTTTTAAGAAGAGATAAAAATCAGGTTTGGACCAAACATGAGAGTGAAACATGTTCGCTTTTGAAAAATATAAGTAACATAAAAATAAAAAATTGTAAACACAATGGAAAAGATGTGATATTATACATAAATCCTAAAGTTTTAAATATGCATAATAATATACATAATAATATACATGATAACATACATAACAATATAAATAATAATATACATAACAATATAAATAATAATATAAATAATAATATAAATAATAATATAAATAATAATATAAATAATAATATAAATAATAATATAAATAATAATATAAATAATAATAT
>NW_022333547.1:0-4493 GCF_002776525.5 Piliocolobus tephrosceles | reverse complement strand
GGGGAGGGATTGCATTGGGGAGTTATACCTGATATAAATGATGAATTGATGGGTGCTGACGAGTTGATGGGTGCAGCACACCAACATGGCACAAGTATACATATGTAACAAACCTGCACGTTATGCACATGTACCCTAGAACTTAAAGTATAATAAAAAAAAAAAGAAAAAGAAAAACAGTACAGTTCTACCTACACAGATGAGAATGAAAGAAAACAGATTATTAAGCTTGGAAATATGGTAACTTCCCCTGGATCACAGCTATAAGCATATTCTGGAAATGGGGTACTATGACAATCTTGACTATATATCAGAGGCATTTGTAAGGCTGAAGTGCCTAGACCCCATTCTCCAATGATCCTAATTCAGTATTTTAATAAATTCCACCTATAATTCTAGTGCATATACAAAGTTAAGAATCACTAACCCAAAGGCTTAGTTACAATTGATCAGGAAGAGTTATCCAAAGTAGTAATCATTCATTCATTCGTTAAATAAACATTTATGGAGTCCCTTACTAGAAGGCAGATACTGCTCTAGGCACAGGCCATACAGCAGAGAACAAAGTTCCTGCTTACTGAAGTATACATTCTATTTGGGCGAGGCCCACCAGTCACAAATAAACAAGGAAATATACAGTATACCAGATGGCAATAAGTGAAAACCCTCCATAGAAGTTATAGGGAGTGCTGGTAGAACTCTTATTTTGTAAAGAGGCAGGGAAAGGCCTCTCTCAGGTGATATTTGAACAGAGACCAGAAGAGAGTGATTGAGTGAATAAACTTTCTTGGTGTGATAAGGACTGGGGGAGAATAAAGCAGTTTAGCCCAACTGTATGTCTTATATCTCTAGGGAAATTTGATTCTGTTATAGCCAGCCTTTTAGAGACCATGTTGTAGCTGCAAATTAAATACTTGGAGTTTTCAGAATCAAACACAGAGATTTATGTTAGTTCCAAATCAAGCCTAAGACTGTATATTTACACATCACATAATTTAATAAATGGGCCACATGAACATGCTGAGTAGTGTTTACACTTTGTGATTTCCAAGCTTCTAAGCTTCTCAAAGGGAAACAATAGTAAAAGTGGTCTATTTAAAATTCTTAACTCAGTTTGGTTTTCTCTTCAATTCTGTCTGAACTTCAGAGATTTTAATGTGAGTAGAAGTATCGTTCTTATCATGAAAGACTGCATTTCCCATTACCTCATAATATTTATATATGTGGTTACATAAGTCTGTATTTTGGTGAGTTATGTTACTGACAGATCATATCTGAAAATATGATAACTGTATTAGCATGTTAGGTAAATTAGCACTGACGTGCTCTGCAAATGACTTAGCACTCAGTGTGGCTCATGCAACCACTCCACCTCATTTTCCTGATCAGAATGGTTTTCACATACCATGCGACTAATATTTACTGGGTACCTATTCACAGATAGTGCTCCCCTAGCTCCTGAGAAGACAAAAATATATATATAGGATTTATCCAGTCTTGGTCTTCATAAATTAGCAATATACATTGGTTAACACACAAAAGCAAACAAAGTACAGGCTAGTTCCTGACTAGATAGAAAAACAGGGTAAAGAGTTCAGAGAAAATGGAAAAGGATGCAATCTGGGAAGACTTTATGAAGAAATGAAATAGGACAGTTTTCACTGCTAATATAAAAAGCTAATATAAACAAAGGGGTAGAGAAAGTCTTTGTTTGGGATATAGTAACACACACCCACCTTAATATGTTCTAGCCAATGAGTAGATTCCAAGTTAGACAACCAGTGAGTTTCCTCAATGTTGGGGTACACAATCTCCTTAAGTTTTCGTAATGATTCTCTCATAACATGAATATTGTGGATATCCAGAAAAACTAGTTCAGCATTTTGATAGGCATCTTCACTTTCATAACCTCCACCCTTTGCCTGGAAAAGGCACACATCATGGAAAATCATAAATGAATGCACATCTGTGGACAAGTGACATAAAATATCCAATAGCCTAAAAGATGATACATATTATTGGAGACCAGGAAAACTCCACGGGAAAGTGTGGATGGCTCAGGACAACTTATTTAGCACAACCACTCGCTTCCTCATGTTCTTCTTTACCAAATGAATATATACGTACTCTGACTTGCTCATGTGGCCCGTTATTAAATGTGAAACACATATGAGGGTATTTAAACATTGTAAAGCACTAAATTTTCCCAGCCATACTTCAAGTTTTACCCAAGCATAAGTTCTTATAGAAGACTTCCTTTCATATATACTGAAATTACCAGACTGTAAGTTTCAGGTGCTGCGACCACATGTCTGGTTTACCTATGCTTCTTCACCTCCCGCCTCTTCACCTCATTTTAATCTTCATATCTGAGAAATAAATTCCTTGCAATCAAAATGACCTGCTTCATTTTTAACCACATAATTCTTTTTAAATAAAAAGAACAAGTATAAAAGCACAGAATGCTATCATGAATGTTCTCAAAGACTTAAATCTACATCTACAGAACAGAATGAGAAAATATTTGGTGTTCAAAATAAGCTATGGCTAGAAAGAACCTAATTTTTCTGGACTTAATCTTTTTATATTTCATGAATAAAATATTCTATCTTCTACCTAACTTGTGTGTAAAATCATACTTCTTAGAGCCCTAATAGAAACAAATTAGGAAAATACTGGAGCAGCAAATATAATTATATAAAATTAAGTGATCATATGACCCACATCTTTGCAAACAACAGAACCCACGAACTCATAAACAGCAACAAATTACTGAAAGAATAGAAGTTCAGCTTCCTCTCTGAGAGTCTGGGAAATCATTTGGCACAATTATAGAATTAACAGTGTTTCAATGGATACCTGTTAACAAGGATTACTTCTGAAGAGTGGGAATAAGACAGGAACTTTCAATTCAAATTTGTTGCAACATTCTAGAAAGACAGCAGTGGTAACAACTATACAGAACCTGTCACAGAAACACATAGAATGAAAATGCCCTGGAATCAGGTAGTGGTGATGGTTGTACAACTTTGTGAATATACTAAAAACATTGAAATGTACACTTGAAAAGATGGAGCACTTTTCAGTAATGGTACCTGCTGCTGTAGTTAAGTTGTTATGTCTTCTCTCTCCTTCCCTCCTCCTATAGATTTGGTCAGCTGAACCAAAATTTCAATTTCCACAATGCTAATATTTATTCTGCTGGAACAATCAGCTACAGCTGACTGTCAGTTCATTAGTCTGAATAACTTGTTCAAGTGGAGGACGGTCAGAAGAGGGCACCACTAGTCACTGAGAACATTAGTTTGCTATTCCTAGAGCAGGACTATACAGGGACTTCAGTGAGTCATAAACTCAGTTGTCAAATTTGGAGAAGTGGGAAACTAAGAATAACTGAACACCTAGTTATTATGTAAGCACAAGGTTATGCATTATTTTTTATTAAATGATGTTTGCTCCCAAAACAACACTGTTAACTATTATTCTCATTTTTGCCAATAAACAAATTGAGGTCTAAAGAGGTTAAATAACTAACTCAAAATCACACCGTCAAGTTGAAGAGCCAAGACTAGAACCTATATCTTTACCAGTGTAGAGCTTGAGCTCTTTTTACTACACTGTGGCCCTGCCAAACTCAGCTGATCCATGAAACCATAATTATAATTACTAAGAGACCATCTGACCTTGTTGGCAACAGCATTAACACTTGGCCGGGCATCAAATATAAAGATTTTGTGAGATTGGGCATTGGAATCCATGATAGCTTGAAGGTATTTTTCATCTTCTTTGCTTCGCTTTCCACTCACTCCAACCATGGGCTGGCTACACCGAGTTACTGTGGCTTGACTTTCAGGATGAATCCATGATAAAACCTTAATGAGGAAAAAAAAGGTAACACACCTTTTACATACTTCTCTGTTTATAATTCTCAAAAACAGTACTCAATAAATCTCTGCTTTCTAATTGGATCCAAAGCCTGACCATGAAAGGACATCTGGGGCTGCTAGGAAAAATAATCGCCTTTCTTTCAAGCCAATTCTGGCTTGTGGAAAACTTGGTCTAATTCTTTTATTTTATTTTATTTTATTTTATTTTATTTTATTTTATTTTATTATTATACTTTAAGTTCTAGGGTACATGTGCATAACGTGCAGGTTTGTTACATATGTATACTTGTGCCATGTTGGTGTGCTGCACCCATCAACTCGTCAGCACCCATCAATTCATCATTTATATCAGGTATAACTCCCCAATGCAATCCCTCCCCCCTCCCCCACCATGATAGGCCCCGATGTGTGATGTTCCCCTTCCCGAGTACAAGTGATCTCATTGTTCAGTTCCCACCTATGAGTGAGAACATGCGGTGTTTGGTTTTCTGTTCTTGTGATAGTTTGCTAAGAATGATGGTTTCCAGCTGCATCCATGTCCCTACAAAGGACGCAAACTCGTCCTTTTTTATGGCTGCATAGTATTCCATGGTGTATATGTGCCAC
>NW_022333546.1:0-2117 GCF_002776525.5 Piliocolobus tephrosceles | reverse complement strand
GAAATTGCTCCAAATTAAATATAAAAATAAAGTTTAATTTTTTTTTCCAATTTTTTTTTTTTTTTTTTTTTAGTTCATATAAATTGGGGAAATGTCATTTGTGCGGTAAAACTATATCAGATAATTCCCTTCACAACATGTCAATAATATGAGCAACTGTATAATATATTAAATAAAAAAAGTGTTCATAAAAAAAAAAAAAAAAAAAATACTTATAAAATGCATAGATTAAAAAAATTGAAGCTGACAAACGGCCATTTTTTTTTTTTTTTTTTCTTTTTTTTCTCATTACATATAAATAGTATGACTTGTGTAAAAATTGGTGTTAATAAGGACATACATGTGTATATTTTTACGTACATTTTTATTTATTTATTTATGTATGTTTTTTTTTTTTTAAGTATATAAAATAATTGCATCTTTTCTTTTCTTTTATTTGAGTTTGATCTGTAAAATACATCTGCAATGGAAACAAAATATTTTGGGTAAAAAATTGAATGGTTTTTATATGTGTTCCCGCGTGTATAAAAAAATATAGAAATTGTTGATTCGGTTCAATATACATATATATGTACATATGATAGGTATTCTTATTTTACACCATGTACACATTAACATATACTAAATCTTATGTTTGTTTCTTATTTTATTGCTAAGATAAAATGTATAAAATTTTAAGTGTTTTATATTTATATTACATTATATGCAAATTAATATAGTAACTAAATATGTATGTATGCTCATGTGTTACGTATATTTTTTATAGTGTCGTATATTTCTAATCTAAGTAAATAAAAAAAAAAAAAAAAGATCCTGTCATTTCTGTTATTGTTGCAGTTTTTTTTTTTTTTTTTTTTTTTTTTTATTTATTGTTGTCTTATTTTGATTAACTTATGAACCCTTAAAAATATATATTAATTTTGAAATAGCCTACCATTTTCAATGTCTCCAATTATATTTTCTACTTATTTATTAGTCTACTAGTAGCAGCACTTGTTATGCTTTAACTAGAAGGTATTTTTTTTTTTTTTTTTTATCAAATAAGTAAACTGGAATGAAAAATTAATGTAAAAGAATGAACATGTACATACATACTTACTTATGTGCATGTATTCATATGTACTTACGTATGTGAAAACAGCTAAATATCTACATATACAAAACATGAATGTCCATCCACACTATAACTATTTTTACGGTTCGCTTAAATAATGAGTAAAACTTATGCTTCACAATAATAACTACAAACTATATGTTATATTACCACCTTATGATAATGCAAAAAAAAAAAAAAAAAAAATGTATATATATATATATATATATATTTTGCATGTTAAAAATGTAATATGCTTATAATATATAGTTCTAATGTTTTAAAAATTAAAAATACAAGTGCACTTTATAGCAGTGTGTAACAACCATTTAAATGGCATAAAAAAAAGTTAACAAAACAATACAAGAAAAAAACAAAAGAAAAGAAAACAGAAAAAAATATTTAAAACTATTTTATAAAGTTATTAAAATATGTAGTAATATTCACAAAAGACAAAAAAAAAAAAAAAGTATTTTTGTCTGTGCTTTTGTTCTTGTCCATATACAAAGTAATATATGTATACACCTATAAGCAAACGACTGTGAATTTATATTACTCTACGAGCGTTAATAATTAGTAAAAGCAAATACATAAATGTACACATATGTACATTTATATATACTTCTTTCTAAATAATATATTTGCAAGTACATAATGGCTTATATACATATATATATATATATATATATGTACGCATGTACACATGTGAGCGTACCACATTTTTTTTCGTGTAGTATTATAATAATACTACATAAGAGAGCATAAATTATATATATATATATGTATACATCTTTCGTTTAAAAGCTATTAAACATATGATTAGGGATGTATGCTAATAAAAAAAATTATCATAGCTATGTAGTATTATGCTTCTACTGTATCATAGTTACATAGTATTATATTTAAAAGGAATAAATTAATAAGTCAAAACAACGATCTATATAACGTTGTTTTAGTAATTTGAAATAAAAAACAAAATTATATGTTTTACATAAATATGAATATGTGAACATATAGGATTACA
>NW_022333545.1:0-1404 GCF_002776525.5 Piliocolobus tephrosceles | reverse complement strand
CTTTACTGAATTAATTCCCCTTTTCTTTCTCCCCTTCTTTTGTCTTTTATTTTTATCTTTAATTTTGTTTACTCACGTTTTGCTCATTCATATTTAATGTTTTCTAGTTACACATAAATGTTACTCTTTCACTTTGTACAACAAATTTTTTTTTATTTATGCTTATATTTAAGTTTATGTTTGTGCTTTAATTTTTTTTTTAATTTTTATGTTTTTGTTGTTGCGCTTTAATATATATATATATATATATACATACATACATATGTACACCTTTTTACGGTCGTTTGTATATATGCCCTATAAATAGTTTTAATATGCACTTTTACTGCATAGTAGTTTTTCGCGTCTCCATCTTTTGTTACCTTATGAATTAATTTTATTTTTTTTTTTTTTATTTTATGTAATTATGCAAGGATATATAAAAATGTACGGGTGTCTGCTTAATCGTGTATGTCCATATATATATGATATAAATATATATATATATATTTTTTTTTTTTTTTTTAAAGTGTTAAGAGCATGCCACTATTTTTTTTTTACACTTTTTTCATTGTATTTTTTTTTTTTTTTTTTACCATTATACTTTTTAATTTTTTTTTTTTTTATCTTGTATATCCTGTTTATTATGTATATCTAATTACCCGTTTACTTGTTTACCTTTTTCTATTTTCTATATTTTTTAATATAATTAAAAAAAAATTAAAAAAACTGACAAAATGCTGATGAAACTTTTTAATATATAAAATACCTTTTAGTTTATGCGCACATATATATATATATATATATATATATGTACACGTATATGTAAATTTGTAGGTATTTGGAAATTTTACAAATAGGATTAGATAAAATGCTTCTAAACATGTTCATCTATTTTGTTTACCTATTATTTTGACTTTTTTTTTTTTTTATATATTTTTTTATACCCTTTTTTACTGTTTTAATATTGTGTTGCTAAATGATTGCATTATTACATCACTGCATGTTGTTATTATATTTTGTTCTGTTATTATATATGTATATATGTACATGTGCACATGTATATATACACTTACAACATATTCTATCTATCTTCTAACAAAATTACAATGACAAAACCAAATACACAACAATACATATATTTCCGCCAATAATTAGAGAAAGTCATCCTAATAAATCAAAACAAATCAAAAAAAATTACATCAAAACAAATCAAAAAAAATTACATCAAAACAAATCAAAACGCATCAAAATAAAATAACACTCCCAATTTTATATCACATTTCGTTATTCTCCAAATTTAGTCAATAAATTTTTCTTTTTTTTTTGTTACTACCGTATTTACAACTTTTTTTTGTTTTTGTTTTTGTTTTTGTAAATATATATTTTTTTTTTTGTTTTTGTAGGTAATATATTTTTTTTTTA
>NW_022333544.1:0-2176 GCF_002776525.5 Piliocolobus tephrosceles | reverse complement strand
GGCCTTTGACAAAATTCAACAGCCTTTCATGCTAAAAACTCTCAATAAATTCGGTATTGATGGAACATATCTCAATATAATAAGAGCTATTTATGACAACCCATAGCCAATGTAATACTGAATAGGCAAAAACTGGAAGCATTCACTTTGAAAACTGGCACAAGCCAGGGATGCCCTCTCTCACCACTCCTATTCAATACAGTGCTGGAAGTTCTGGCTAGGGCAATCAGGCAAGAGAAAGAAATAAAGGGTATTCAGTTAGAAAAGAAGAAGTCAAATTGTCCCTGTTTGCAGACGACATGATTGTATATTTAGAAAACCCCATTGTCTCAGCCCAAAATCTCCCTAAGCTGATAAGCAACTTCAGCAAAGTCTCAGGATACAAAATCAATGTGCAAAAATCACAAACATTCTTATACACCAGTAACCAACAGAGAGCCAAATCATGAATGAACTCCCATTCACAATTGCTTCAAAGAGAATAAAATACCTAGGAATCCAACTTACAAGGGATGTGAAGGACCTCTTCAAGGAGAACTACAAACCACTGCTTGTGAAATAAAAGAGGACACAAACAAATGGAAGAACATACCATGCTCATGGATAGGAAGAATCAATATCGTGAAAATGGCCATACTGCCCAAGGTAATTTATAGATTCAATGCCATCCCCATGAAGCTACCAATGACTTTCTTCACAGAATTGGAAAAAAATTATTTAAAGTTCATGTGGAACCATAAAAGACCCCGTGTTGCCAAGACAATCCTATGCCAAAAGAACAAAGCTGGAGGCATCATACTACCTGGCTTCAAACTATACTACAAGGCTACAGTAAGCAAAACAGCATGGTACTGGTACCAAAACAGAGATATAGACCAATGGAACAGAACAGAGTCCTCAGAAATAATACCACACATCTACAGCCATCTGATCTTTGACAAACCTGACAGAAACAATAAATAGGGAAAGGATTCCCTATTTAATAAATGGTGCTGGGAAAATTGGCTAGCCGTAAGTAAAAAGCTGAAACTGGATCCTTTCCTTACTCCTTATATGAAAATTAATTCAAGATGGATTAGAGACTTAAATGTGAGACCCAATACCATAAACACCCTAGAAGAAAACCTAGGTGATACCATTCAGGTCGTAGGCATGGGCAAGGACTTCATGTCTAAAACACCAAAAGCAATGGCAACAAAAGCCCAAATTGACAAATGGGATCTAATTAAACTAAAGAGCTTCTGCACAGCAAAAGAAACTACCATCAGAGTGAAAAGGCAATCTACAGAATGGGAGAACATTTTTGCAATCTACTCATCTGACAAAGGGCTAATATCCAGAACCTATAAAGAACTCAATCAAATTTACAAGAAAAAAAAAAAACAACCCCATGAAAAAGTGGACAAAAGATATGAACAGACACATGAAAAAAGGTTCATCATCACTGGCCGTCAGAGAAATGCAAATCAAAACCACAATGAGATACCATCTCACACCAGTTAGAATGGCAATCATTAAAATATCAGGAAACAACAGTTGCTGGAGAGGATGTGGAGAAAAAGGAACACTTTTATACTGTTGGTGGGACTGTAAACTAGTTCAACCATTGTGGAAAACAGTGTGGCGATTCCTCAAGGATCTAGACCTAGAAATACATCATTTCACCCAGCCATCTCATTACTGGGGATATACCCAAAGGATTATAAGTCATGCTGCTATAAAGACACATGCACACATATGTTTATTGCGGCACTATTCACAATAGCAAAGACTTGGAATCAACCCAAATGTCCATCAGTGATGGACTGGATTAAGAAAATGTGGCACATATACACCATGGAATACTATGCAGCCATAATAAAGGATGTCCCTACAAAGGTACATGAATGCAGCTGGAAACCATCATTCTCAGCAAACTATCGCATGAACAGAAAACCAACCACGGCATGTTCTCACTCATAGGTGGGAATTGAACAATGAGATCACTTGGACACAGGAAGGGGAACATCACACACCGGGTCCTATTGTGGGGAGGGGGGAAAGGATGACATTAGGAGATATACCTAATGTAAATGTCAAGTTAATGGGTGCAGCACACCAACATGGCACATGTATACATATGTAACAAACCTGCATGTTGTGCACCTGTACCCTAGAACTTAAAGTATAATAATAA
>NW_022333542.1:0-16284 GCF_002776525.5 Piliocolobus tephrosceles | reverse complement strand
GTCAGAGAGCAGTTTCTTTGCGTGCTTCTTTCTGTTTTTTATTGGATATTTCAATTTTTCCATAGTAGTCAGTGTGCTCCAAATATCACTCTTTTGGTTTTACTGGAACAGTGTTCAAATTGTACCTTATGAGAAGAAAGTTATAACTCATTGAGTGGAATGCACACATCACAAAGCAGTTTCTCAGAAAGCATGTCTCCCGTTTTGATCTGACTATATTTCCTATTTCACCATAGGCCCGAATGTAATCCATACTATACCTTCGCGGCTCCATCCACGAGGGAGTTTCCAAGGTGTGTAATGCAAAGAAAGCTTCATATATGTGAGATGAATAAACAGCAAAAAGCAGATTTGCAGAAAGCTTCTTTCCCTTTTTTATCTGAAGATCTTTCGTTTTTCACCATAGTCCACAAAGTGCTCCCGAAAGTCCCTTCATGGATACGTCCATGACAGTTGAGAAGCTGCGTATTGTAAAGAAAGCATTATATATGTAAGATGATTACACATGTCACAGAGTAGTTTCCTAGAAAGCTTTTTCCAGTTTTAATCTGAAGCAATTCTCTTTTCAACATCGGCATCAACATGCTCCCGAATATCACTTGGTAACTGTTTCTCCAAAAGGGTTTCCCCGATGCTGTATGAGAAGATGTATAACACTATGAGTGGAATGCACACGTCACAAATGAGTTCCTCAGAAAGCTTCTCTCCAGTTTTGGTCTGAACATATTTCCTTTTTCACCATAAGCCTCAAAGTGCTACTGAATATCCCATCACACGCTAAGCATACACAGGGTTAGAAAAGTGCTCAATGAAAAGAGGGGCATAAATGAGTAAGAGCCATTAAGACGACACAGAGCAGTTTCACAGAATGCTTCCGTCTGGATTTTTCCTGAGGATATTTCTTTCTCCATGTTCTAATGATGGTTCCCACATGTCCTTCCTCAGATTCCAGAAACACAATGATTTCAAGCTGTTTAATCCAAAGAACGGTTTAACTTTACGAGACAAATTCACACATCACAAAGCAGTTGCTCAGAAAGTTTCTGGAGGTTTCATCAGAAGACGTTTCCTTCCTCACCACAAACCTCCGGACGTCACTAAATATCACTTCAGAGATTCTCCAAAGACAGACTTTCGAAATTGGGCAACATAGAGTAAGCATTACTCTGTAAAGTGAATGCACATATCAGAGAGCAGATTCTTGGAACGCCTCTTCCTCGATTTTATTTCAGTATATTTCACTATTCAACATAGTCCACAATGCGCTCCGAATTATCACATTTTAGGTTTCACAGGAACGGTGTTCAAACACTGCCTTGTGAGAAAAGAGGTACAAATCCGTGAGTGTAATGCATACATCACAAAGTCGTTTTTCAGAGAGCTTCTCTCCACTTTTTATCTGAAGATATTTCCTGTTTCACTGTAGGCCTGAATGTGCTCCCGAATGTCCCTTCGTGGATCCGTGCATGACGGAGTTTCCAAACTGTGTAATATAAGAAAAGTTTTAACTATGTGAGATGAATAAATATATCTAATACAAGCAGTTTCAAAGAAATCTTCTTTCCAGTTTTTGTCTGAGGATATTTCCTTTTTCACCATAGCCATCCATATACTCCTGAATGTCTCTTGGTAGCTTTTTCTCCAAAAGGGATTCCAAAACCTTCTAGTAAAAGAAAGGTTAGTGTAATGCACATGTCATTCTGTGAGTGGAATGCACACATCACAAAACAGCTCCTCAGAATGCTTCTCTCCAGTTTCTATCTGAAGATGTTTCCTTTCTATCCATAAGCCTCAAAGCACTCCTGAATATCTTTTTGCAGACTAAACTAAAACAGTGTCATGATACTGCTCGATGAAAAGTGAAGCTTAACTGTGTGAGCGCAATTCAGGTGACACAGAGCTGTTTCACAGAAAGCTTCCTTCTGGTTTCTATCTGAGGTTATTTGTTTCAGCATATTCTAAAGAGAGTTTCCAGATGTCCTTTCTCAGATTCCACAGAAACAGTGATTTCAAACTACTCATTCCAAAGAATGATTTAACTCTAGGAGATGAGTACAAACTTCACAAAAGTGTTGCACAGAAAACTTCTCTCAAATATTCGATGGAAGACACTTCCTTGCTCGACACAGGCCTCTGATTGCCACTTAGTATCCCTTCGCAGAACCTGCAAAGACCTACTTTCAAACTGGGAAATGTAGAGTAATCTTTCTCCCTGTGTAAAAATGAACATGTCAGAGAGCAGTTTCTTTGAGTGCTTCTTTCTGTTTTTTATTGGACATTTCAATTTTGCCATAGTCTTCAATGTGCTTCTAATATCACTCTTTTGGTTTTACAGGAACAGTGTTCAAATAGTGCCTTATGAGAAGAAAGCTATAACTCCCTTAGTGGAATGCACACGTCACCAAGCAGTTTCTCAGAAAGTTTCTCTCCCGTTTTGATCTGACTAAATTTCCTATTTCACTATAGGCCTGAATGTGATTTTAAATATCCTTTCACAGATACATCCTCGAGGGAGTTTCCAAGCTGTGTATCATAAAGAAAGCGTCATCTATGTGAGATGAATAAACATAGTAAAAAGCAGATTCACAGAAAGCTTCTTTCCCGTTTTTATCTGAAGATATTTCGTTTTTCACCATAGTCCACAAAGTGCTCCTGAAGGTCCCTTCGTGTATCCGTCCATGATAGTTTCCAAGATGCGTAATGTAAAGAATGCATTATCTATGTGAGATGATTACACATGTCACAGAGCAGTTTCCTAGAAAGCTTTTTTTAGTTTTAGTCTGAGGCTATTTCCCTTTTCACCTTCAGCATCAAAATGCTCCCAAGTATAACTTGGTACCTCTTCCTATGAAAGAGTTTCCTCAACGCTGTATGAGAAGAGACGTATAACATTCTGACTGGAAAGCAAATATGACAAAGCAGTTCCTCGCTACGCTTCTCTGCAGTTTCAGTCTGAACAAATTTCCTTTTTCACTGTAAGCCTCTCAGTGCTCCCGAATACTGCATCACACGCTAAACATACACAGAGATATAAAACTGCTCAATGAAAAGAAAGGCTTAACTGAGTGAGAGAAATTAAGATGACACAGAGCAGTTTCACTGAAAGCTACCTTTTGGATTTAACCTGAGGATACTTCTTTCTTCATATTCTAGGTATCGTTTCCAAAGGTCCTTCCTCAGATTCCACAAAAACAGTGATTTCAAGCTGCTCAATCCGAAGAATGGTTTAAATCCATAAGACGAATATACACTTCACAAAGCAGTTGCTCGGACAGTTTCTCTAGAGTTTTCATCGCAAGACGTTTCCTTGCTCACCACAAATGTCCGGGCGTCACTAAATATCCCTTCACAGATCCCTCAAAGACAGAGTTTCCAAACTGGACAACATAGAGTAAGCATGAACTCTGTGAAGTGAATGCACATATCAGAGAGCAGATTCTTGGAACGCTTCTTCCTCGATTTTATTTCAGTATCTTTCACTATTGGCATAGTCCTCAATGCGCTCCCAAATATCACAGTTTTGGTTTCACAGGAAGAGTGTACAAGCACTGCCTTGCAAGAAAAGAGGTATACCTCCCTGAGTGGAATGCATACATCACAAAGTGGCTTCTCAGAAAGCTTTTATGCACTTTTTATCTGAAGATATCTCCTCTTTCACCATAGGCCTGAATGTGCTACCGAACGTCCCCTCCCAGATCCATGCATGACAGAGTTTCCAAACTGTGGAATATATGAAAAGTTTTAGCTATGTGAGATGAATAAAAATGTCTAAAACAAAGCAGTTTCACAGAAATCATCTTTGCAGTTTTTGTCTGAGGATATTTCCTTTTCACCATAGCCATCCGTATACTCCCGAATGTCTCTTGGTAGCTTTTTTTCCAAAAGGAATTCCAGAATCCTCTAGAAGAAAGGTCAGTGCAATGCACACGTCATTCTGTGAGTGGAATGCATACATCATTCTGTGAGTGGAATGCACACGTCACAAATCAGTTCCTCAGAAAGCTTCTCCCCAGTTTCTATCTGAAGACGTTTCCTTTCTAACCGTAAGCCTCAAAGCTCTCCTGAATATCCCTTCGCAGACTAAACAAAAACAGTGCTATGATACTGCTCTATGAAAAGAGAAGCTTAACTGTGTGAGCGGACTTCACGTGACACAGAGGAGTTTCACAGAAAGCTTCCTTCTGGTTTCTCTCTGAGGTTATTTCTTTTTCAGGATATTCTAACGAGCGTTTCCAAATGTCCTTTCTCAGATTCCACAGAAACAGTGATTTCAAACTACTCAATCCAAAGAATGATTTAACTATATGAGATGTGTACAAACTTCACAAACGAGTTGCGCACGAAGCTTCTCTCAAATATTCGATGGAAGACATTTCCTTGCTCGACACAGGCCTCCAGTTGCCACTTACTATCCCTTGGCAGTACCCTCAAAGGCAGACTTTCAAACTGGGAAATGTAGAGTAAGCTTTAACCCTGTGTAGAAATGGACATGTCAGAGAGGACTTCCTTCGAGTGCTTCTTTCTCTTTTTTATTGGGCATTTCAATTTTGCCATAGTCTTCAGTGTGCTCCGACTATCACTCCTTTGGCTTTACAGGAACAGTGTTCAAGTTGTGCCTTATGAGAAGAAAGTTATAACTCCCTGAATGGAATGCAGACGTCACCAAGCATTTTCTCAGAAAGCTTCTCTCCCGTTTTGATCTGACTATATTTCCTATTTCACTATAGGCCCGAATGTGATCCCAAATATCCTTTTGCAGATGCGTCCATGAGGGAGTTTCCAACCTGTGTACTGCAAAGAAAGCTTCACCTATGTGAGATGAATAAACATAGCAAAAAGCAGATTCACAGAAAGCTTCTTTCCAGTTTTTATCTGAAGAGATTGCCTTTTTCACCACAGTCCTGAAAGAGCCTCCGATGTTCCCTTCTTGGATCCGTCCATGACAGTTTCCAAGTTGAGTAATGTAAAGAAAGCTTTATCTATGTGAGATGATTACATGTATCAAAGAGTAGTTTCCCAGAAAGCTTCTTTCCAGTTTTTCTCTGAGGCTAATTCCTTTTTCTCCATCGGCATCAACATGGTCCCAAATATCTCTTGGTACCTGTTATTCCAAAAGGGTTTCCCCAATGCTGTATAAGAAGAGAGGTGTAACACTCTGACTGAAATGCACATGAGACAAAGCAGTTCCTCGGAAAGCTTCTCACCAGTTTCGGTCTGAACATATTTCCATTTTCACTGTAAGCCTCAAACTGCTCACGAATTTCCCATCACACGCAAAACATACGAGGGTTTTAAAACTACTCAATGAAAAGAGAGGCTTAACTGAGTGAGAGGAATTAAGACGACACAGAGCAGAGTCACAGAAAGCTACCTTTTGGATTTTACCTGAGGATACTTCTTTCTCCATATTCTAAGTATCGTTCCCAAACGTCCTTCCTCAGATTTCACAACCACAGTGATTCCAAGCTGTTCAATCCAAAGAACGTTTTAACTCTGTGAGACGAAAACACACATCACAAAGCTGTTCCTCAGAAAGTTTCTCTATGCTTTATCTATGCGAGATAATTACACATATCAAAGAGTAGTTTCCTAGAAAGCTTCTTTCCAGTTTTTCTCTGAGGTTATTTCTCTTTTCACCATCGGCATCAACATGCTCCCGAATATCACTAGGTACCTGTTGCTCCAAAAGAGTTTCCCCGATGCTGTATCAGAAGAGAGGTATAACACTCTGACTGGAATGCACATGAAACAAAGAATTTCCTTGGAAATCTTCTCACCAGTTTCGGTCTGAACATATTTCCTTTTTCACCTTAAGCCTCAAAGTGCTCCCGAATATCCCATCACATGCTAAGCATACACAGGGTTAGAAAACTTCTCAATGAAAACAGAGGCTTAACTCAATGAGAGTTTTTACGATGACACAGAGGAGTTTCACAGAAACCTTCCTTCTGGATTTTACCTGAGGATATTTCTTTCTCCATGTTCTAAGTATCGTTCCCCAATGTGTTTCCTCAGATTCCACAAAAACAGTGATTTCAAGCTGTTCAATTCAAAAAATGGTTTAAATCCATGAAACAAATACACATATTGCAAAGCAGTTGCTCAGAAAATTTCTCTGCAGGTTTCATTGGAAGACGTTTCCTTGCTCACCACGAACCTCTGGGCGTCACTAAATATCCCTTCACAGATGCTTCAAAGACAGAGTTTTGAAACTGGACAACACACAGGAAGCATTAACTCAGTGAAGTGAATGCACATATCAGAGATCAGATTCTTGGAACGCTTTTTCCTCGATTTTATTTCAGTATATTTCACTATTACCCATAGTCCTCAATGCGCTCCGAAATATCACTTTTTTGGTTTCAAAGGAACAGTATTCAAACACTGCCTTGTGAGAAAAGAGGTACAACTCCCTTAGTGGAATGCATACCTCACAAAGTGGTTTCTCAGAAAGCTTCTCTTTACTTTTTATCTGAAGATATCTCCTCTTTCACCATTGGCCTGAATATGCTCCCGAATATCCCTTCACGTATCCGTGCATGACGGAGTTTCCAAACTGCGTAATATAAGAAAAGTTTTAACTATGCGAGATGAATAAATAAATCTAACACAAAGCAGTTTCACAGAAATCTACTATCCAGTTTTTGTCTGAGGATATTTCCTTTTTCACCATAGCCATCTCTATACTCCTGAATGTCTCTTGGAGGCTTTTTCTCCAAAAGGGTCTCCGGAATCCTCCAGGAGAAGAAAGGTGAGTGGAATGCACACGTCATTCTGTGAGTGGAATTCTGTGAAAGCTTCTCTCCAGTTTCTATCTGAAGATGTTTCCTTTCTCACCGTAAGCCTCAAAGCTCTGCTGAATATCCCTTTGCAGACTAAACAAAAACAGTTTTATGATGCTGCTCAATGAAAAGAGAAGCTTAACTGTGTGAGCGGAATTCACGTGACACAGAGCAGTTTCACAGAAAGCTTCCTTTTGGTTTCTCTCTGAGGTTAATTTTTTTCAGGATATTCTAAAGAGCGTTTACAAATGTCCTTGCTCAGATTCCACAGAAACAGTGATTTCAAACTACTCAATCCAGAGAATGATTTAACTCTATGAGATGAGTACAAACTTCACGAAAGAGTTGCACAGAAAGATTCTCTCAAATATTCGATGGAAGACATTTCCTTGCTTGACACAGGCCTCTGTTTGCCACTTACTATCCCTTCGCAGAACCCTCAAAGACTGACTTTCAAACTGCGAAATGTAGAATAAGCTTTAACCCTGTGTAAAAATGGACATGTCAGAGAGCAGTTTCTTCGAGTGCTTCTTTCTGTTTTTTGTTGGACATTTCAATTTTGCCATAGTCTTCAATGTGCTCTGAATATCACTCTTTTGGTTTACAGGAACAGTGTTCAAATTGTGCCTTATGAGAAGAAAGTTATAACTCTCTGTGTGGAATGCATACGTCACCAAGCAGTTTCTCTGAAAGCTTCTCTCCGTTTTGATCTGACTATATTTCCTATTTCACTATAGGCCCAAACGTGATCCCAAATATGCCTTCACGGATGCATCCATGAGGGAGTTTCCATGCTGTGTAATATAAAGAAAGCTTCATCTATGAGAGATGAATAAACATCGTAAAAAGCAGATTCACAAAAAGCTTCCTTCCTGTTGTAATCTAAAGATATTTCATTTTTCACCATAGTTCTCAATGTGCTCCCGAAGGTCCCTTTGTAGATCCGTCCAAGACATTTTCCTAGCTGAGTAATGTAAAGAAAGCATTATCTATGTGAGATGATTACACGTATCACAGAGTAGTTTATTAGAAAGCTTTTTCCAGTTTTAGTCTGAGGCTATTTCCCTTTTCATCATCGGCATCAACATGCTCCCGAATATCACTTGGTATTGTTTCTCCAAAATGGTTTCCCCGATGCTGTATGAGTAGAGAGGTATAACACTGTGAGTGGAATGCACAGGTCACAAGGCAGTTCCTGGAAAACTTCTCTCCAGTTTTGGACAGAACATATTTCCTTTTTCACCGTAAGCCTCAAAGTGCTCCCGAATATCCTGTCACAGGCTAAGCATAAACAGGAATAGAAAACTGCTCAATGAATAGAGGGGCTTAACAGATTGAGAGCCATTAAGACGAAACAGAGCAGTTTCACAGAAAGCTTTCTTCTCCATTTTACCTGAGGATATTTCTTTCTCCATGTTCTAAGGTTGGTTCCCAAATATACTTCCTCAGATTCCACAAAACAGTTATTTCAAGCTGTTCAATCTAAAGAACTGTTTAACTCTAAGAGACGAATACACACATCACAAAGCCGTTGCTCAGAAGGTTTCTCTCCAGGTTTCACCTGAAGACGTTTCCTTGCTCACCACAAGCCTCTGGGCGTCAGTAAATATCCGTTCACTGATCCTTCAAAGACAAAGTTTCGAAAATGGGCAATATAGAATAAGCATTAAGTCTGTGAAGTGAATGCACATATCAGAGAGCAGATTCTCGGAACGCTTCTTCCTTGATTTTATTTCAGTTATTTCACTATTCGCCATAGTCCTCAATGCGCTCCGAAATATCACTTTTTTGGTTTCACAGGAACAGTGTTCAAACACTGCCTTGTGAGCTAAGAGGTATAACTCCATGATTGGAATGCATGCATCACAAAGTCGTTTCTCAGAAAGCTTCTATCACTTTTTATCTGAAGATGCCTTCTCTTTCACCATAGGCCTGAATGGGCTCCCGAATATCCCTTCGTGGATCCGTGCATGACGGAGTTTCCAAACTGAGTAATAGAAGAAAAGTTTTATCTATGCGAGATGAATAAATACATCTAACAGAGAGCAGTTTCACAGAAATCTTCTTTCCAGTTTTTTTCTGAGGATATTTTCTTTTTCACCATAGCCATCCATATACTCCCAAATGTCTCTTGGTAGCTTTTTCTCCAAAAAAGATTCCAGAATCCTCTGGGAGATGAAGGAGAGAGGAATGCACACGTCATTCTGTGAGTGGAATGCACACGTCATTCTGTGAGTGGAATTCTGTAAGTGGAATGCACACTTCACTAAGCAGCTCCTCAGAAAGCTTCTCTCCAGTTTCTGTCTGAAGAGGTTTCATCTGTCACCATAAGCCTGAAAGCACTCCAGAATATCCCTTCACAGACTAAACAAAAACAGTGTTATGATGCTGCTCAATGAAAAGAGAAGCTTAGCTGTGTGAGCGGAATTCACGTGACTCAGAGCAGTTTCAGAGAAAGATTCCTTCTTGTTTCTCTCTGAGGTTATTTCTTTTTCAAAATATTCTAAATAGCGTTTCCAAATGTCCTTTCTCAGATTCCACAGAAACAGTGATTTCAAACTACACAATACAAAGAATGATTTAACTCTATGAGATGAGTAGAAATTTCACAAAAGAGTTGTGCAGAAAGCTTCTCTCAAATATTCGATGAAAGACATTTCCTTGCTTGACACAGACCTCCGGTTGCCACTTATTATCACTTCAAAGAACACTCAAAGATCGACTTTCAAACTGAGAAATGTAGAGGAAGCTTTAACGCTGTGAAAAGAAATGACAAGTTAGAGAGCAGTTTCTTCGAGTGTTTCTTTCTGTTTTTTATTGGATGACATTTCACTTTTTGCCATAGTCTCTATTGTGCTCTGAATATCACTCTTTTGGTTTTACAGGAACAGTGTTCAAACTCTGCCTCATGAGAAGAAAGCTATAACTCCCTGAGTGGAATGCACACGTCACTAAGGAGTTTCTCAGAAAGCTTCTCTCGTGTTTTTATCAGACTATATTTGCTATTTCACCATAGGCCCGAATATGATCCCAAATATCCCTTCGCAGATCCATCCACGAGGGAGTGTCCAAGCTGAGTTATGTAAAGAAAGCTTCATCTATGTGAGATGAATAAACATAGCAAAAAGCAGATTCACAGAAAGCTTCTATCCAGTATTTATCTGAAGATATTTCCTTTTTCACCTTAGTCCTGAATGTAGTTTGTAAGGTCCCTTCGTAGATCCGTCCATGACAGTTTCCAAGCTGGGTAATGTAAAGAAAGTTTTATCTATGTGAGATGATTACACATATCACAGAGTAGTGTCCTAGAAAGCTTCTTTCCAGTTTTTGTCTGAGGCTATTTCCCTTTTCACCATCAGCATCAACATGCTCCTGAATATCACTTGATACCTGTTTCTCCAAAAGGGTTTCCCCGACGCTGTATGAGAAGAGAGGTATAACACTGTGAGTGGAGTGCACACGTCACAAAGCAGTTTCTCACAAATCTTTTCTCTAGTTTCGGTCTGAATATATTTCCTTTTTCACCGTAAACGTTGAAGTACCTCCTAATATCCCATTACATGCTAAACACACACAGGGTTACAAAATTGCTGAATGAAAAGAGAGGCTTAACTGAGTGAGAGGAATTAAGATGACACAGAGCAGTTTCACAGAAAGCTTCCTTCTGAATTTTACCTGAGGATATTTCTTTCTCTATATTCTAAAAATCGTTCCCAAATGTCCTTCCTCAGATTCCACAACAACAGTGATTTCAAGCTGCTCAATCCAAAGAATGCTTTAACTCTATGAGACGAATACATATTGAAGAGCAGTTGCTCAGAAAGTTTTCCTGCAGGTTTCATCGGAAGACATTTCCTTGCTCGCCACAAGCCTCAGGGCGTCACTAAATATCCTTTCACAGATTCTTCAAAGACAGGGTTTTGAAACTGGGAAAGATAGAGTAAGCATTAACTCTGTCAAGTGAATGCACATATCAGATAGCAGATTCTTCTTCGAGGAGAAGAATCTCCTTCTCCTTCTTCGAGGAGAAGAAGGAACGCTTCTTCCTCTATTTTATTTCAGTACATTTCACTATTCGCCATAGTCCATTATGCGCTCCAAAATATCACTTATTCGGTTTCACAGGAAAAGTGTTCAAACACTGCATTGTGAGAAAAGAGGTATACCTTCCTGAGTGGAATGCATACATCACAAAGTAATTTCTCAGAAAGCTTCTATCCAGTTTTATCTGAAGATATCTCCTCTTTCACCGTAGGCCTGAATGTGCTCCCAAATGTCCCTTCACGGATCCGTGCATGACGGAGTTTCCAAACTGCGTTATATAAGAAAAGTTTTAACTATGCGAGATGAATAAATATATCTAACACAAAGCAGTTTCACAGAAATCTTCTTCCCAGTTTTTGTCTGAGGATATTTACTTTTTTACCATAGCCCTCCTGATACACCTGAATGTCTCTTGGTAGCTCTTTCTCCAAAAGGGATTCCGGGATCCTCCAGGAAAAGGAAGGTATATTTCTGTGAGTGCAATACTCACGTCATAAGGCAGCTCCTCAGAAAGCTTCTCTCCAGTTCCTATCTGAAGACGTTTCCTTTCTTACCATAAGCCTCAAAGCACTCCAGAATATCCCTTTGCAGACTAAACAAAAACAGTGTTATGATACTGCTCAATGAAAAGAGCAACTAAACTGTGTGAGCGGAATTTCATGTGACTCAGAGCACTTTCACAGAAATCTTCCTTCTGGTTTCTTTCTGAGGTTAGTTCTTTCTCAGGATATTCTAAAGTGCGTTTCCAAATGTCCTATCTCAGATTCCACAGAAACAGTGATTTCAAACTGCTCAATAAAAGAATGATTTAACTCCATAAGATGAATGCAAACATCACAAAACAGTTGTGCAGAAAGCTTCTCTCCAATTGTCGATGGAAGATATTTCCTCTCTCGAAACAGGCCTCCGGTTAACACTTAGTATCCCTTCGCAGAACCCTCAAAGACCAACTTTCAAACTGGGAAATGTAGAGTAAGCTAAACCTTGTGAAAAGAATGGACACGTCAGAGAGAAGTTTCTTCAAGGGCTTCTTTCGTTTTTTATTGGACGACATTGCACTTTTTGCCATAGTCTTCAATGTGCTCCGAATATCACTCTTTTGGTTTCACAGGAACCGTGTTCCAACTGTGCCTTATGAGAAGAAAGTTGTAACACACTGAGTGGAATGCACACATCACCCAGCAGTTTCTCACAAAGCTTCACCCAAGTTTTTATCTGACTATATTTCCTATTTCACCATAGGCCCGAGTGTGATCCCAAATATCCTTTCACGGATCATTCCACGAGGGAGTTTCCAAGCTGCGTCATGAAAGAATGCTTCCTCTATGTGAGGTGAATAAACATAGCAAAAAGCAGATTCACAGTAAGCTTCCTTCCAGTTATTACCTGAAGATACTTCCTTTTTCACCATAGTCCTGAATGTCCTCCCGAATGTCCCTTCGTGTATCCGTCATGACAGTTTACAAGCTGCATAACGTAAAGAAAGCTTTATCTATGTGAGATGTTTACACGTATCACAGAATAGCTTCCTAGAAAGCTTCTCTCCAGTTTTTCTCTGAGGCTATTTCCCTTTTCACCATTGGCATCATCATGCTCCCGAATATCACTTGGTAACTGTTTTTCCAAAAGGGATTCCCCGACGCTGTATGAGAAGAGAGGTATAACACTGTGAGTGGAATGCACACGTCACAAAGCAGTTCCCCAGAAAGTTTCTCTCCAGTTTCGTTCTGAACATATTTACTTTTTCTACGGAAGCCTCAAAGTGCTCCCGAATATCCCATCACACGCTAAACATACACAGGGTTAGAAAACTGCTCAGTGGAAAGAGAATTATCTGAGCGAGAGGAATTAAGACAATGCAGAGCAGTTTCACAGAAAGCTTCCTTCTGGATTTTACCTGAGGATATTTCTTTCTCCATATTCTAAGTATCGTTCCCCAATGTCCTTCCTCAGATTCCACATAAACAGTCATTTCAAGATGCTCAATCCAAAGAATCATTTAACACTATGAGACGAATACAGACATCACAAAGCAGTTGCTCAGAAAGTTTCTCCACATGTTTCATTGGAAGACGTTTCCTTGCTCACCACAAGCCTCCAGGTGTCACTAAGTATCCCTTCAGAGGTACTTCAAAGACAGATTTTCAAAACTGGACAACATAGAGTAAGCATTAGCTTTGTGAATTGAATGCACATATCAGAGAGCAGATTCTTGGAATGCTTCTTCCTCGATTTTATTTCAGTATATTTCACTATTCGTCTTAGTCCTCAATGCGTTCCAAAATATCACTTTTTCGGCTTCACAGGAATAGTGGTCAAACACTGCCTTGTGAGAAAAGAGGTAAAACTCCCTGAGTGAAATGCATACATCACAAAGTAGTTTCTCAGAAAGCTTCTATCCAGTTTTTATCTGAAGATGTCTTCTCTTTCAACGTAGGGCTGAATATGCTCCCGAATATCCCTTCGCAGATCCGTGCATGACGAAGTTTCCCAACTGGGTAATGTAAGAAAAATTTTAACTATAGGAGATGAATAAATATACCTAACACAAAGCAGTTTCACAGAAATCTTCTTTCCAGTTTTTGTCTGAGGATATTCCCTTTTTCACCATAGCCGTCCCTGTACTCCCGAATGTATCTTGGTAGCTTTTTCTCCAAAAGAGATTCCCGAATCCTCTAGGAGAAGAAAGGTATATTTGTGAGTGGAATGCATACATCAGAAAGCAGCCTCTCCGAAAGCTTCTCTCCAGTTTCTTTCTGAAGACGTTTCCTTTCTCACCATTAGTCTCAAAGTGCTCCTGAATATCTCTTCGCTGACTAAACAAAAACAGTGTTATGATACTGCTCAATGAAAGGAAAAGCCTAACTGTGTTAGTGGAATTCACGTGACACAGGGTAGTTCCACAGAAAGTTTCCTTCTGCTTTCTCTCTGAGGTTATTACTTTTTCAGCATATTCTAAAGTGCATTTCCAAATGTCCTTTCTCAGATTCCACAGAAACAGTTTTTTCAAACTGCTCAATCCAAAGGATGATTTAACTCTATGAGATGAATACAAACATCACAAAAGAGTTGCTCAGAAAGCTTCTCTCCAATTTTCGATGGAAGACATTTCCTTGCTTGACACAGGCCTCCGTTTGCCATTTACTATCCCTTCAGAGAACCCTCAAAGACCGACTTTCAAAATGGGAAATGTAGAGTAAGCATTAACCTTGTTAAAAGAATGGACGTGTCAGAGAGCAGTTTCTTTGAGTGCTTCTTTCTGTTTTTTTATTGGATGACATTTCACTTATTGCCATAATTTTCAATGTGCTCCGAATATCACTTTTTCGGTTACAGGAACAGTGTTCACATGGTGCCTTATGAGAAGAAAGTTATAACTGAATGCATATTCACATACACTCTCAGTATGTGCATTCACTTCAGAGAGTTCATGCTTACTCTATGTTGACCAGTTTTGAAACTATGTCTTTGAAGAATCTGTGAAGGGATGTTGAGTGACGCCCGGAGGCTTGTGGTGAGAAAGGAAAGGTCTTCCGATGAAACCTGCGGTTTCCAATTAAAACTTTGATGGAAGCTTTGTGAGAAACTTCTTTGTGATATATGAGTTCCTCTCACAGAGTTACAACATAGACCTCATGAAACAGTTTGCTAACAACGTTGTCGTGGAATCTGCAAAGTGATAGTTGGGAGCACATAGAGGCCTACGGTGATAAAGGAAATATCCTCAGATAAGAACTAGAAAGAAGCTTTCTGAGAAATTGCTTTCTGATTTTTGAATTCATCATGCAGAGTTTCACCTTTCCCTTCTAGTAGCAGTTTGCTAACACTGTTTTTGTGGATTCTGCAAAGTGATATTTGGGAGCTCATTGAGGGCTATGGTGAAAAAGGAAATATTTTCTGATAAAAGCTGGAAAGAAGCATTCAGAGAAACTGCATTGCAATGTGTGAATGCAATTCACACATTACAGTTTTGTCTTCAGGGATCAGTTTGCTAACACAGTTTCCTTAAAATCTCCATTGGGACAGTTCTTAGCAAAATGAAGCCTATGGTGAAAAAGAAAATATCATCAGATAAAAACGAGAAAGAAACATTCTCAGAAACTTCTTTGTGATGTGTGAATACATGTCACAGAGTTACACTTACGTTTCATGGAGCAGTCGAATAAGACTGCCTTTGAGGAATATGAGAAGGGCTACTTTGGATCGCATTGAGGCCTACGCTGATAGAGGAAATATCTTCAATTAAAACCTTGATAGAAGCTTTGTGAGAAACTTCTTTGTAATATGTGAATTCGTCTCACAGAGTTACAACCTAGACCTCATGAAGCAGTGTGCTAACACCGTTGTCATGGATTTTGCAAAGTGATAATTTGGAGTGCATTGAGGCCTATGGTGAAAAAGGAAATATCCTCAGATAATAACTGGAAAGAAGCGTTCTGAGAAACTGCATTGTGACATGTGAATGCAACTCACATAGTTACACTTTCCTTTCCATGGATCCATTGGCTAACAGTGTTTTCTTGAAATCTACATTGGGGTATTTCTTAGCACAATGAAGCTTACAGTGACAAAGGAAATAGCCTCAAATAAAAACAAGAAAGGAGCATGGTGAGAAACATATTTGTGATATGTGAATTTATCTCACAGAGTTACAACCTAGTCTTCGTGAAGCAGTTTGCTAACACTGTTATTGTGGAATCTGCAAAGTGATATTTGAGAATGCATTGAGGCCTATGCTGAAAAAGGAAATATCCTCAGATAATAAGTAGAAAGAAGTTTTCTGAGAAATTGCTTTCTGATGTGTGAATTCATCATGCAGAGTTTCACCTTTCCCTTCTAGTAGCAGTTTGCTAACACTGATTTCATGGATTCTGCAAAGTGATATTTGGGAGCTCATTGAGGGCAATGGTGAAAAAGGAAATATCCTCTGATAAAAACTGGAAAGAAGTATCCAGAGAAACTGCATTGAGATGTGTGAATGCAGTTCACACAGTTATCCTTTTCTCTTCAGAGATCAGTTTGCTAAGTCAGTTTTCTTGAAATCTGCAGTGGGACAGTTCTTAGTTCAATGAAGCTTAAAGTGACAATGGAAATATCCTCAGATAAAAACTAGAAAGAAGCTTCCTCAGAAACTTCTTTGTGATGTGTGAATATGTCTCCCAGAGTTACACTTACGTTTCATGCAGCAGTCGAATAGACTGCCTTTGAGGAACCTGAGAAGAACTACATTGGATTGCATTGGGGCGTACCCTGATAGAGGAAATAGTCTCAATTAAAACCTTGATAAAAGGTTTGTGAGAAACTTCTTTGTGGTATGTGAATTCATCTCTCAGAGTTACAACTTAGACCTCATGAAGCAGTTTGCTAACATCGTTGTCGTGGAATCTGCAATGTGATATTTGGGAGTGCATTGAGGCCAATGTTGAAAAAGGAAATATCCTCAGATAAAAACAGGAAA